>NW_026127484.1:0-21764 GCF_022985175.1 Labeo rohita
GGCGGAGCCACTGGCTATATAAGCGGTCATCTCGCCATAGGAACCCAGGTTACTTCGACTGAAGCGACGACTAGGTCGTGCAGCGACATGGCATGGCATGTTACGCAGTACTCGTTCCCGTATCTCAGGGAACCGAGGTTACGATAGTAACCGAGTACGTTCCCTTTCGATACTACACTCGTACTGCGTCGCTAGACGCTATGGGAACCGTTCCATAAACGCCATGCCATGGAGAGAACGGCCAAACACATGTCAAGGCACCAGAGGGGCCTAAATATGACAAGTAAAAACCCGGCCCAGCCGGAGGCCCTCCTCTTGTGACTACTTATGCAGAAGGACTCCCGCTTGTAAGGCGGGAATGTCTAGGCTATAGAACCTAGTAAAGGTGGACGGCGAGGCCCAGCCGGCCGCCGCACAAATTTCTGCAATAGACACACCGCTAGACCACGCCCAAGAAGAGGCGACGCCTCTAGTTGAGTGGGCACGTATTCCAACGGGACATTCCAGGCCCAGGGAGGAATAGGCTAGCGTGATAGCATCAACTATCCATCTAGAGAGTCTCTGCTTTGTGACCGGATGCCCTTTGCTGCGGCCACCAAAGCAGATAAAGAGCTGCTCCGACTGCCTAAAGGGGGCGGATCGCTCGATGTACATTCTCAATGCCCTGACCGGGCAGAGCAGGCTCAACTCCTGACCACCTTCTGAGGAAGGGAGCGCAGAAAGCGTAACAACCTGAGCCCTGAACGGAGTGGAGGGCACCTTAGGTACATACCCATGTCTTGGTTTCAGGATGACCTTGGAGTCTCCTGGCCCAAACTCAAGACAGGAGGGGCTTATGGAGAGTGCTTGCAGATCTCCCACACGTTTTACCGACACTAAGGCTAGCAGCAGGGCGGCCTTAAGCGTCAGGGGTTTAAGGTCCACCATTGTCAATGGTTCAAAGGGAGGGCCTTTCAGAGCCCTCAAGACGGTGGACAGATCCCAAGCAGGGATAGTGTGAGGACGAGAAGGATTCATCCTCCTGGACCCCTTCAAAAATTGAACAACCAAGTTGTTTTTGCCAATCGATCGGCCTGCTATCGGGGCGTGAAAAACCGCTATAGCAGCCACATAGACCTTGAGTGTGGACGGGGAGCGGCCCTTGTCCAACAGCTCTTGGAGGAAAGACAATATCACTGATATGTCACAGGAGGCTGGATCTTTTCCACGGGTAGAACACCAGGTGGAAAAGACAGACCACTTAAGGGCATAGAGGCGTCTTGTAGACGGAGCTCTAGCCTGGGAGATCGTGTTCAGGACGTTTTCTGGGAGGTACCCAGGATCCCGTCCAGACACCAGAGGTGCAGAGCCCACAGACCGGGCTGGGGGTGCCATATTGTTCCGTTCGCCTGAGAGAGGAGGTCCCGTCTCAGGGGATCGGCCAGGGGGCTGTGCAAAGCAGCTGGGACAGTTCTGAAAACCATGGTTGGTTCCTCCACAGAGGAGCCACCAGGAGGAGCCTGTGAGCCCGTTCCCTGACTCTCTTGAGAACCTGAGGGATCAAGGATGTCGGGGGAAAAGCATACAGAAGGAGGTTGGGCCAGTCGTGAGCCAACGCATCCCTGTCCTTGGAGAAATATGTCGGGCAATGAAAGTTGTCTTTTGAGGCAAAGAGGTCGACCTCTGCCTTGCCAAAGATCTCCCAGATTTTCTGAACCGTCTGTGGGTGAAGCATCCACTCTCCTGAGGGAACATTGCTTCGTGATAGCATATCCGCCCCTTGGTTCAGTCTGCCATCTGCAGATGTCTGGAGGAAAGACCTCCTTGGCGATTTATGTAGGATACCACCGTCATGTTGTCCGATCGGACCAGCACGTGGTGTCCCTTCAGGTTTGGCAGGAATGAGTGGAGGGCATGACATACTGCCAGCATTTCCAGGCAGTTGATGTGGAACCCCTCTTCCGCTTCCGACCACAGGCCGTAAGCCGGGCTGCCATCGCACAGCGCCCCCCAACCCTTGTTGGAGGCATCTGTCGTGACTACCTTCCTTCTGCAAACCGATCCCAAGGGCACGCCCCTCTCCATCCACCGTGGGTCTTTCCAGGGGACCAGGGCCCTTACGCAGGCCTGGTCCACCTTGACACGACAACGTCCGTGACGCCACGCATGAGGTGGAACTCGAGGTTTTAGCCAGCGCTGAAGGGGCCGCATGTGTAGCAGGCCCAATTCGAGCACCGGGGATGCAGAAGCCATAAGGCCTAGCATCCTCTGAAACTTCTTGAGGGGGTGGCGGGCTCCGATTTGGAACGAGCTCGCTAACTGTCGTATTGCCAGAGCTCGCTCCGGCACGACCATAGCCCTTGACCGAGTCGAGTCGAAAATTGCTCCCAGAAACGAGATTTGCCGGCTGGGACGCAACGCGCTCTTGGTCAAGTTGACCCTGAGTCCCAGGCACTCCAGGTGGCTGAGGAGAAGGGCTTTGTGAGATAGTAGCTCCGTCTCGGACTGGGCCAGAATGAGCCAGTCGTCGAGGTAGTTGAGGATGCGGATTCCCTTCTGTCTCAGAGGGACAAGAGCCGCGTCCATGCACTTCGTAAACGTGCGGGGAGCCAGGGATAAGCTGAAGGGCAGGACCGTGTATTGATAAGCCACACCCTCGAAGGCGAATCTCAAGAATCGTCTGTGATGGGCGGCTATCTGGATGTGAAAGTACGCATCTTTTAGGTCCAGTGAAATAAACCAGTCCCCTGGGCGAATGTGCGAGAGGATCTGCTTTAAGTTTAGCATTTTGAACGGCCGTCTCATGAGGGCCCGATTCAAAAGCCTCAGATCGAGAATGGGTCTCAGACCTCCATCTCTTTTTGGGACGAGGAAGTAGCGGCTGTAAAAGCCTGACTCGCTATGAGCTGGGTGGACCATCTCTATGGCGCCCTTCCCCAGCAATGTCAACACCTCTGAGCGTAGGACGTGCGCGTCCTAGCTCCTTACCGAGGTGGGGACCACGCCGCTGAAGCGCGGGGGCCTTCGAGCGAACTGGAGTGAATAGCCTTCCTTTATTATCCCCATGACCCATTCTGACACTCCGGGGATAGCCTGCCAGGCGTCCACCCGAGTGGCCAGAGGTATTATAGGTTCGGGTGGCTGAGATGAGGCACCCTTTGTATTTGGAAGAGGAAATTTGCTCTCTTTTTGAAAATGTTTGTGTTTTATTTTGTTCGCTATTACAGCGATAGGTTGTGTGGGCACAAGAAGGTTGGACCCAGTTTGTACAACAGATTTCACATAAAACACATCGACCTCGGCACCCAGCATTAAGCGAGGTGCTTGGAGGCTTAACAGAGGCCTTTTGGGGGGCGGTCCGGCTAGCGCGAGACTTTTCCCCCTCCTCTTCCTTTCGCCTGGATCAGGATGACGGCGGAGGCGCCGGGTCCAGTGCCAGCTTGGGTCGCGGCCCTTGACGCTTGGGGGGAAGGGGTAGCGTTTAGTCGAGCGGGACGGCAGTCTCGGCTCGGCCTTGGCTGGCTGGGCTGCGGCAGCAGCGGAAGCGGACGGCGCAGATCTCGCAGGCTGCTGGGGCGGTGCAGGCTTGGGCCGCCCAGGAGCAGTCGCAGAGCTCGAGCGTTTTGGCAGGAAGTGTCGCATGGCTTGGGACGTCTTCTGTGCTTCGGTAAACCGCTCAGCAAAACCCTCCACAGAAGGCCCGAACAGGCCCGTGGGAGAGATAGGAGCATCTAGGAAGGGGACCTTATCCGCGTCCTTGATCTCAGTAAGCGTGAGCCATAAGTGGCGCTCGAGCACAACCAGGCTTGCCATGGATCTGCCTATTGCCTGAGCGGTAGCTTTAGTAGCGCGCAGGGCCAGGTCCGTTGCGCTTCGTAACTCCGTCAGAGTGGCGGGGTCCAGGGCAGACTTGTCTGACTGCGCGAGAAGTTTCGCCTGGAACACTTGGAGGATCGCCATGGAGTGAAGCGCTGAGGCAGCCTGTCCGGCCGAGGTGTAGGCGCGTCCGGCGAGGGCCGAAGTCGTCCTACACGGCTTGGACGGATGAGAAGCTTTTGCCTTCCAGCCGATGGCAGTGGGCGGGCAGAGGTGGGCGGCCACTGATCCATCCAGGGGGAGGTAGCTTCTCGTATCCCCTGTCTTCGGCGCCGTCGACAGAGGTGAGGGCGGAGGAAGACGAAGGGCGCAGGCGCGCAGAGTAGGGGGCGCGCCAGGATTTAGTGAGTTCCTCGTGAACTTCAGGGAGGAACGGAGAAGCTCGCTGTCGAGGGGCCTGGGGGCGCCCCGGCAGGAACCACTCATCGAGGAGGCTGCGTGGGGGCTCCTCTGGGGGAGACCACTCCATTCCCAGCTCGTCCACAGCTCTGGTCAGGACGCGGAAGAGCTCGGCGTCCATGCCAGTTCTTGTCCTGGAGTCGCTGGTATCAGCAGATGGCAGGGGGGGGCGGGATCATTGACAGAGCCCGATAACTCCTCAGCATCTGAAGCAGCCAATGACATGCTGTCCAGCAAGTCATCCTCGCTCCCGCCGAAGGAGACCATATCACTCGCGGCTGCCGAGGGACACAGGTCTGGGCGGGCGAAAAGCACAGGAGAACCCTCTCTCTGTGGAGAAGGCGAGGCACGCGGGGGCTGAGCCGACGTGAGCTCGTCTAACTCCGGGCGCTGAGATCCTCTGCCCCGCTGTTTCTTCTTCACAGGCTCCTGTGAAGAAGGAAACGGGAGGGCGCGAGGTGCGGAATCGCGTTCTGAAAAGAACGCTATCCGCGAGCGCAGAGAGGAGAGACTCATATCCCCGCAATGGGGACATTCCGTCTCCTTAAGTGCAGCCTCCGCATGGGGAAGCCCCAAACAGGAGACGCACTCGCCGTGCGAGTCGGAAGCGAGCAAGGGAGCCTTGCACTTCCGGCAGAAACGGCGCGGCATTTGCTCTTTTAGTAGCTCTTTTAGCAGAAAAAGAAAGTCGCCGGATGGCGGCAGGGGAGCAGATGCAGCCGGCGTCGAGAGCGGCGAACAGCTGCTGAATACTCCGCTGCGGGTGCGTGTCAACAGCGAGGGCTTCTGTCTCGTAGCGCGAAGAGTCGTCGCTGAAGGAGAAGAAATCTGGGTTCCTATGGCGAGATGACCGCTTATATAGCCAGTGGCTCCGCCCCTTCTGGCGGGCTTCGGCGGGCTCTCTCGCCATAGGCTCGTGCAGCACCGCTGCCGAGTCATTGGTTCGTTTCATTTCTCTGCACGATCCAATGCCGTGCAGTTTCACTGCGTGTATGAAAAAAGGCTTCAGTCGAGAAGGAAAAAGGACCTTTTCCCATAGCATCTAGCGACGCAGTACGAGTGTAGTATCGAAAGGGAACTTGAATATTCGATTTCTACTTGTGGGCGGAACAAAACGTCAAGTGCAGACCAGTAGTGAAGTGTAAATACACAGCAGTCATAACTTTGTTTTTGCTGCATTTATTTCATTAATATTGGGTATTAATTGTTGTCAAATAATTAATGTGTTTTATTTTCTCTGCCAACTAAACTTCCAAAACACGCCGTTGTGCCGTTTCTCCGCGCTGCCATTGTACACATAAACATTAGCATTTACTTCACCTCACTTCATGACAAATCCTTAAATTAATGGTATTCAGAAAACAAACATGCATAAATGCGATTTACCTGCTAAAATATTTTTGTAAAGAAGGCTTCTTCAGTCGGGTCCCAATAATATGCAAGTAAAATAACAGTCAGCAGCTATAGTGATGATATCTTTAGCCTATAAGCTATCGTACAATAGACACATTTAATTAAACTTAAAAACGTTTAATATGTTTGGTTGACGGTGTTTTGCTTTGATAATAAACAGTGCTCTGTTTGTGTGAACGCGCGAGGCGCCAGCGCCATCACTTGAATTTGTTTTCTCAGCAGCGGAAACAACTTAATACTCTGTCATTTACAGTCATACAGATAAGAGCAGGACATCATTCGAAACGAAAAAATGTATTTTTATTTGCGTAAAATCAAAATGACTGCAAAATTCAACCCTTTGAAAAATATAGAAAACAATAGAATGCTCTGCTTTCGTCTCCTTGAACATCTTCCGGTTGTATGCCACAAACATGAACCATAACACAACTGACGTGTACTTTTTACATTCTAAGATTATTTTACGTTAAATGTATTATATAAGTTACTTTGGAATAAATCACAGCATGTTTCATGATAAAAAAAAATAAATAAATAAACGTGACGTACAGTCCAGAAAATACTGTAGGCTATATTCAATTATTTTGCGCACCTCCTGGCACTTTGTGAATAGCACAAAGAATAAAGCCCTGTCCCCGGTACGGGTTGTGTCGAGCTATTCGTTAGTGTGGTTGTTTGATGAGAAAAAGGTTAAATGTAGTTGCAATAAATGCGTTAATTATCCGTTCAACTGCAGCAGCGGAGGACTATTATTCTGCGCGAAACTGCGGAAGAACTGATGGGGCATGGTTTGATCTTCGGCTGACCAATCAGCAGAAAGGTGCGTTTCGTTCCGCCCACGTGTAGAAATCGAATATTCAAGCTGTTTATTCATTTTCCACCCCTGAACGAAAAATGAAAAATCAAGCTGAATTCTTGTTTTTCGTTTTTCTGGAGAAAATGAAAAAACGAAAAAGGAGCCGTTTTCTCAGGTTTCTTCTTTCAATATTAAATTAAAAAACGAATGGACGAATGATACACGGATTCCCGACTGTGCCTGACAAAAGTATTTTAAATTAAATGCATGCAGTCTGAAGAAGAGAGCCACCATGGACCCCTTTCTGCAAAAGAAGCAGACGTGCACCCCACAACAGGCGAATGCCCTCACTGAGTCAGTATTGCAGATGCTGATCTATGATATGAGGCCGCTCAAATGTGCCTGTTCTTTATAAAAATGATAGAGTTTCTTTATTTATGCATTTATGTCTATACTGATCGAGCACTGTGCCTAATTGGTTTTAGACAGGGCATTTTTGTTTACTTTTAGTATGAATCGGCCTATCAGCAGCAAAGTTCAATAAACTATGCATTTTTCATTGAAGTACCCCCTTCTTTCTTGTGTTTACTATCATTTTCCACAGAATTAAAGCAATCTCATGCTAAATTTTAGAAAAATGTAATAATTATTCGATTAGTCGACTAATCGTTTCAATAGTCGGTGACTAGTCGACTATTAAAATAGTCGTTAGTTGCAGCCCTAATATATATATACACACGTCTCTCTCTCTCTCTCTCTACATATATATATATATATACAGTATATATATATATATATATATATATATATATATATATATAGTATATATATATATATATATATATATATGCATGTATGTATGTATGTATGTGTGTAATGCCCAGTTAAACCCTGATTGTCCTCATAAGTCAGGGTTAGTAACGTGTGTGTGTGTGTGTAACAACTAGGGTTGTCTTCATAATTCGTAATTAAATCAGGAAACGCCCACTTCTGCCCTGTCCTCACAGTGCTGTATGAGGTCAGGTCTTCATATTTCCAGACTGTTTTACTAAAATTGAATTCTGAGTAGTCAGATTTTTTTCCCCATGCAACAAGAAACAGTTTAATATTTCTTATTAACCTGTATGACAAAGGGAAAGGTGGGTCCCCATAAATCAGTATGCAACTTGTTTGGGGGAAAAAGTACCTGTATGTATGTATGTATGTATACACACTAATGTAGCAGCAGAGCACTGGATCTAGACCATAAACTAAACTGTCTCGAATCTTTTGCTATGTGTTTGATTCCGCACAGGTGAGTACACAGAAGCTACAACGATCAATCACGCCACATTAAAGAGCGCCATCACGGTATTTACTGCTTGAATTTCCTAATGAAATGGACAAATTGAAATGTGAGACTTTGTTTCGTATCAAACAACACAAAGCCTAATGCTATTTACTGGAAGGAAGGCGCACTGTGTACTGTTCATTCATCATCTGAAAACAGCATAGAACAAAAGATCGATTGAGATTTAAGAATCGATATTGGTTTATCAAAATGTGAATCTATTCAAATCTATTAAAATGGAGAAAATGGAGAGGTTTTTTTTGTTCGTTTTTTTTTACTCAGCCCTAGCGTATTTTGTTGTTTTTTAAACACTGCGCTGTCATCATGTAAGTTCATGATTAAAAATGAAAATGTGAACAAAAATAAAAGCAATTTAATTAATTATAATAATTCAATGAAAATTAAAATGAGGGGTAAGATGATGTGGCTTCTTACACAGAATAAGGCACACAACATATTTAATAGTATTCTAAGCAATGATAAAGGCAATGTATTACAAATATACTTTATTATAATGAAAATAATAGTAATAATAGTAATAGTAGTAATAATAATAATAATAATAATAACTCAGATAAACCATATATAGTCGTGGTCGTATGTTTATTAGTCACGTCGAATCAATGAATACAGTTAAATCTTCTGTTTATTCAGCTGCAGTGATCGTGATTTCATGGGTGTTTTCTTCTGGCGTATTTTGCGTTTCCGCGCAAGAACGCCCTCTGACCTTCAGATGAAGATTTACTGCTGATCACAGAACCACACTTCACTGAAAGATACGCATGACAATCGCAGCTGCTGCCTACTCGCGATTACGATTTCATTTCGATTTATCAGAATCAAAACATAAATAAATTATTTTGGTATTATATGGTTCAAGCATTGCTGAAGGTTTTTTTTTTTTTTTTTGAATTAAATTAGATATTATGCAAAACATATTACTTTAGTTGAAATATTTGTATCAATATTGTGGACATTTTGCCCCATACTGGTGAGGCCATTGTTGCCACCTCAAATATTTCTATATTTTCCCTTTGGAAGTTGCATTCAATATTCATTTGCCTGAAAACTCAGAGGAGACTCGTGTATTTAGCCTGATTGTACTCTAATACTGGTGTGCAGTAATGACAGAAGCATTTCTAGATTCTAGCAGTCACTGTAGCTGTAGCTGTATAAATAAAAAACACTACAGTGCTGGTTTTTAAAAAAAGGCTCCATAAAAATATAGTAATAAATAAGATCGCAATTAATTAATTATTTACATTATTAAAAAAAAAAAAGGTTTGGACTGAGAGTAAGAGGAAAACAATCAAAACCACTGCTATAGAAAAAATATCTGAGTAATTTTGCTTTTTACTTGAAACCTTATAGTTACTGAGATGTGATGAGACTCACTGTAGTTTCTCCAGTTTACAGTGTGGATCCTCCAGTAGAGCAGAGAGCAGCTTCACTCCTGAGTCTCCTGGTGTATTAAAGCTCAGATTCAGTTCTCTCAGGTGTGAGGGGTTTGATCTCAGAGCTGAAATCAGAGCAGCACAGCCTTTCTGTGTAATACCACAGCTGGAAACACTGCAGAGAATATATAGAAAATTAAAGATGAGTTATTAGTGCTTGACTCATGTGTCCAATGTAATTGCTGAAAAACAGATGTAATACATATCATAGATATCAATTATTAAACCAGGCACAGAGAGTGACTCAGAGTCAAGACCCATTTTAATAGACTTCAGACTCAAACTGAAATGACTTCAGATTTGACTCAACAAATAGGACCCAAATATTCCCATAAATATTCCCAAAACTACTTGAGAGAATATTTTATTACTATAAATATTACTATAAAATTTTCAACCTTGACTATTGAAGAGGATTTTGCCATTTCATTTGTATTCAGCCCGCGATAATTTGTTATATGAGAAAGCAGCACCTTTTTTCATTTTTGTAAAAAAAAAAAAATCCTCTGAAAAGAAAAATAAATTTGAATTTGGCTTTCCACTGATTGGTCAAACAAAGATCAACTTGTGCTGTACAAACACTTGTTAATAAAGGTTACTAGGGGTGCGCCGATCCGATATTCAGTATCGGTATCACTCCAAAACTGTCATTTTCTCTGGATTGAGGTATTGGTCAGACGAGACCCATCCAAATCTGATATTCTGTGTATACTATTGTGTTATTGTTAAGCCTCACGAAAGCCACAAAAACATTATGAAGCTCAATAAAGTTTTTGTGCACTATATTTCAAGTGTTCTGAAGCCGTTCCATAGTTTAATGTGAGGTACAGATGAATATTTAAGTTCAAGTAAACTCTACTCTCCGCTGCGGCTGTCTGTCATCCTCCATTCAGTATTCAAACTGTGTGTCACATTCAGTTACGACAGTCAAGACGATAAAATCCAAGCGTTTTGTTCTGAAGAAGTAGAATCGGGCCAGCCATAGTCCTTACTCCTGGAAAGTTGTGTAAAGTGTTAGTGCTGTGTAGTGTTTTTTTTTTTTTTTTGTTTTTTTTTTTTTTTTGCAGCATTCATCAGATGGTTTGTGTACCATTTGAGGCTGAGACTAATTGACCAGACAATACTTTGCTAATTTAAAAAATTGTTGAATGCTGTCAAATTAAACATGGTTAATGTCATTGAAGATTTCTGCACATGTATATCTGATGTACAAAGTGTCATGAAGTGTCACATGATTACTAGTGATGGTGAAGTGAAGCTTTCAACACAATTTTATCCGAAAAAGGTTCATTACTCGAAGCTTTTCAAAACGGTTCATGTTGTGGTCATCTAGTGATCATAAAAATGAATAACACCTTCCAAAGTGCTGTGTTCAATTACAGCCGCTGGTTTCACATCTGGTTATTTTATTGTATATAAATAATGGTCATTGTCAAAGTCATTCATTTGTGTCGGTGTACTAGCACTAAAATAAGTAAAATAAATGAAACAAATTCATCAATTAAATCTATGATCTGTTTGTTTTAACTCTGCCTCAGACTTTCTTAGACTGTTACTTCATGGGCAAAGTAAATTTTTGAGCTCAATATATCAATTAATATTAAAAAATAAACAAATAAACAATGCTGACACATTAAAATGTAATACAATGTGAAGGAAACGGCACTGAGGTTCGCATTAGTTTGAACCAGATGCTGAAGCAGTCACGTGGATTTCAAATTATTGAAGCTTCGGACGTCATAGATCACGTGCTTTTCTCAAAACGAATTAAGCTCCGATACAGTGCTTCAGTGTGAAATGTGTCCTTTTTTGATACAAGCTTCGGAGCTTCTGTGTTAAACGTAACATCCTATGGAGATAATATAATGCCATAAAGATTTGCTTGTAAAGAGTAAGCGTTGTGCAAGTGTACATAAGACTGTAAGCGTAAATTAAATTTGCATGCGCAAGAGACCCATAAGTGCAATATATTCACATACATGTGAAACGTTGAATATATTGAAATATATTTAAAAAATATATTTTCCAAATGCATAAAATTCCTAACTAAAAATTTTATATTGCATGTTGCATGTATAAATACATGTACATACATGCGACAATATTTCATGTTTCATGTCATTTAAGCCTATAAAATATTATACATGATATGAAATTTGTCACATATGCATGGGCACCAGAAGCAAAAAAAAGGGGTGTGGCTCCACTATGTATGTATGTGTACATATATATATATATATATATATATATATATATAATGACGCCGTTTTCCCCTCAGAAATAATCTTAATGGCCTTTTCTACTGAACGGAAGAAATACCTTTAATACAATGACTGAGTTTCTTATGTCATATTTACAGAAAGAAAACAGCGTCATGTAATGAAGATTAGCCTAATTATTTTAAGGCTGATGAAGTTTTAATTGTTAAAAGTAATGTTTTGCATGTAATATTTGAGACTTGTTGAGATTTGAGTCTTCATTGTGCCCGTGGTGGGAGTTAACGGCACAGAAGACCGCGTGTGAGAGGAGACGATCATCTCAGCTTCTTCAGAAGAGAGGGAAAGATGATATAAAGGCAAGTATAGGTCATAATTCCATATAATATCACTTTTTTTGACTATTAGTAAAATAATGTTTGCTTTTTTGTAGATGTTGAAAGCCTGAGACATAAGAGAGCTTCATTCTTTCAGGATTAATGTGAGTTATTTTTTTTAATGTTTCTGTTGTCTCCTGCCTGTTTACTTCACATTTTGATGCAACAACAGTATGATGATTGTTCACATTTTATTTAAACCATTTGTCACAGGGAGAAACGGACGAGAGGCGAGCGGATCCATTTGCGAGCCTTTATTGATATTATGAGACAAATACAAAGTCGAGCAGGCAGGGTCAAACAACAGTAAACGGGAGTGTAAGAGGCGAGACGAGAGAGAATAGTCCATAAACGAGCGATAATCCGAAGGCAGGCGGCGAACAGTCGAGAACGAGGAGCCAGGCGAGAGAATCAAAAAACACAAGGAACAATGAAAACGCTAGACAACGGGAGAAACACTATAAACGATCCGTGATCTGCATGGGGAAAAACCGGGACTTTTATGGTGCTGCTGATTGGTCACGTGTGCTGACGCAATCAGCGTGATGCATGACGGGAGATGTAGTCCGGGGTGTGGTACAACAGTCAGAGTGTGATGATGGGGTGAGAGTGACATCTGGTGGTGAGCGGACAGCGGGACACCGACCAGATTCGTGACATAGCCCCCCCCCAAGGAGCGGCTTCCAGACGCTCGAAGGAAACAACAGTCCAGGGGAGCGGTGGGGCGGGAGCGAGACAGGGCGCGGGTTGGAGGGCCAGGTCCGTGTGGAGGGCCCGGTGATTGAAGTAGGGCCGACAGAGCAGGTACCCTCCAGGGCGGGGCCGGAGGCGCAGGAGCCCTCCAGGGTGGAGCCGGAGGCGGAGCAGGAGCCCTCCAGGGCAGAGCCGGAGGCGGAGCAGGAGGCGCTGGAGCCCTCCAGGGCGGAGGCGGAGCAGGAGCCCTCCAGGGCGGAGCCGGAGCAGGAGCCCTCCAGGGCGGAGCCGGAGGCGGCACAAGAGGTGCAGGAGCCCTCCAGGGCGGGGCGGAGGCGGAGCCCTCCAGGGCGGAGCAGGAGGCCCAGGGGCCTTCCAGGGCGGAGCTGGAGGCAGAGCAGGAGGCCCAGGGGCCTTCCAGGGCGGAGCCGGAGGCAGAGCACGAGGCGCCAGAGTGAAACAGGAATCTGCGTCACGGTCTGGGACCTGGGGAAAGCAGGGACAGAGGAGGCAGACAGAATAGGGGGAGAAGGCGCAGCAGCCCTCCAGGGTGGAACAAGAGGCGGAGCAGGAGGCGCAGCAGCCCTCCGGGGCGGAACAGGAGGCGCAGCAGCCCTCCGGGGTGGAACAGGAGGCGCAGCAGCCCTCCGGGGCGAGACAGGACTCTGCGTCACGGTCTGGGACCTGGGGAAAGCAGTGACAGAGAAGGCAGACAGAAGAAAGGGAGAGGCAGAGAGTTGAGTGGTTAACGCCCCCTCCATAAGAGGTTCTACAGCTGGCGCTGACACCTTTGGAGGCATTGGCGCAGCTTCTCCGATGGGGAAGGCCTCTGGAGCAGACTTGAGACCAGACGGGACCCCTGGAGCAGACTTGGGACCAGACGGGACCCCTGGAGCAGACTTGGGACCAGGCGGAACCTCTGGAGCAGACTTGGGACCAGACGGGACCTCTGGAGCAGGCCTGAGATCAGACGGGAGCTCTGTAGCAGGCCTGAGATCAGACGGGAGCTCTGGAGCAGGCTTGAGATCAGACGGGAGCTCTGGAGCAGGCTTGAGATCAGACGGGAGCTCCGGAGCAGGCTGGAAATCAGACGTGACCACCGGGGCGGACTTGTGAACAGACGTGACCTCTGGGCGGTCTGACGAGTCGTGACTCGACTCTGGGCGGTCAGACAAGACGTGGTGGGGCTCTGGGCCATCGGGCAGGACGTGACTTGGGCCGTCAGGCGGGACGTGACTGGGCTCTGGGCCGTCAGGCGGGACGTGACTAGGCGGGACGTGACTGGACTCTGGGGCAGCAGCAATAACTTCATTTGGCTCATGAAGGTCAGCTGTGGTTTGACTTGGTTCGTGGAGATTGGCTGTGACTTGACTTGATTCGTGAAGATCAGTAGTGAACTGCTTTGACTCATGGAGATCAGCGGTGACTTGACTTGGCTCATGGAGATCATTGACTTTACTTGACTCAGGAACCACGGCTGTTACCTTGCTTGACTCAGGAACCACGGCTGTGACTTTGCTTGGCTTGGCTGGAACAGCTGTGACTTGACTTGGCTTTAGTGCAACAGCAGTGACGTGACTTGGCTTGGCTGGAACGGCTGTGACGTGACTTGGCTTAGTACGAACAGCAGCTGTGACGTGACTTGACCTTGCGGGAACAGCAGCTGGTGCAGGTTCAGGAGAAGCAGACATGACGTTAACAGGCTGTGGCTTGGCTGATGTGGTGTGAGCGAGCGCTGGCTTGGCTGACGTGGCGTTAGCAGGCACTGGCTTGGCTGACGTGGCGTTGGTGGCCATCTTGTACGGTGGTTCTGGACGCTCGGGTGAAACCTTGCTTGACCTTGAAGGAACGACGCCCGTGACCCTGCTTGACTCAGGAATGACGACTTTGGCTTGACTGGACTTGGAAGCTTGACTGGACTCGGGAGCTTGACTGGACTTGGAGGCTACAGCTGTATCCTGACTTGACTCTGGAACAGCGGCTGAAGCTTGACTTGGCTCTGGAATAACAGCAGCAGCTTGACTTGGCTCATGAGGAACTGCTATAACCTGGCTTGGCTCATGGAGATCCGCTGTACCAGGACTTGACTCATGAACAACATGGCTTGGCTCAGGAACAACAGCTGTAACGTGACTTGACTCAGGAACAACATGGCTTGACTCAGGAACAACATGGCTTGACTCAGGAACAACAGCTGTAGCGTGACTTGACTCGTGGGGAACAACTGTGACTTGGCTTGACTCGTGGGGAACAACTGTGACCTGGCTTGACTCGTGGGGCACAGCTGTGACCTGGCTTGATTCGTGGAGAACGGCAGCTGTGTCTTGACTTGACTCTGTGTCTCGGCTTGACTCTGTGTCTTGACTTGACTCTGGGGTAGCCGCCGTGACATGAAGGAGCGCCACTTTAGCTGCCCATACCATCATTAGGGGTGAGTCCAGCACGTGGGCCATCATTACCACAGGTTTTGGAATGGCGGCCATCTTGTGAAGTGGCTTGGAGACGGCGGCCATCTTGTGGAGGGGCTTGGAGATGGCGGCCATCTTGTGCAGTGGTTCTGGCGTGGCAGCCATCTTGACGGTACTTGGCTCAGGAAAGATGGCTGTAACTTGACTTGAAATAGGAGCGATAGCTCTGACTTGACTTGACACAGGAACAAGGACTGTAGCTTGACTTGACTTGGAAACTTGACTTGACTCTGGAAATGCAGCTGTACATTGACTTGACTCGGGAACTTGACTTAACTCAGGAAGTACTGCTGCAACTTGACTTGACTTGCAAACTCGACTGGACTCAGGAAACTCAGCTGCAACTTGACTTGACTTGGAAACTTGACTTGACTCAGGAAATACAGCTGAAACTTGACTTGACTTGGAAACTTGACTTGACTCAGGAAACGCAGCTGCAACTTGACTTGACTTAGAAACTTGACTTGACTCAGGAAATGCAGCTGCAACTTTATATGGCTCTAGTATGGCAGCTGTGACGTGACGGAGCTCTGTTCTCGCCGCCATTTTGTGAACGGGCACCGCTGTCGCCGCCAACTTGTGAACGGGCTCCGCCGTCGCCGCCATCTTGTGGTCGAGCACCGGCACGGCCGCCATTACACGGGCGGGTTGCACGGCCAACGTTACCGTGATGTCGCGTTGCTTCCTCGCGACACCCACAGTAAGCGAGGAACCGCTGATCTGGAGTGCAATGTTCAGATATTGGGTGATAGTCCAATGGGGCTGATGTAATGGCATTAAGGAGCCGAAAGGTTCAGAGAGCCCTCCATGGAAAAATATCATCAGACACAGATCACTCATCGAAGTCTGATGTGCTAATGCATAAAAGTCCATGATATATTCTTCAACCGATCGCTCACCTTGTTTGAGGAGCATGATCTGTACCGCGGGGTTCTGAGCTGCTGGATCCTTGTTGACGGATCGTTCTGTCACAGGGAGAAACGGACGAGAGGCGAGCGGATCCATTTGCGAGCCTTTATTGATATTATGAGACAAATACAAAGTCGAGCAGGCAGGGTCAAACAACAGTAAACGGGAGTGTAAGAGGCGAGACGAGAGAGAATAGTCCATAAACGAGCAATAATCCGAAGGCAGGCGGCGAACAGTCGAGAACGAGGAGCCAGGCGAGAGAATCAAAAAACACAAGGAACAATGAAAACGCTAGACAACGGGAGAAACACTATAAACGATCCGTGATCTGCATGGGGAAAAACTGGGGCTTTTATGGTGCTGCTGATTGGTCACGTGTGCTGACGCAATCAGCGTGATGCATGACGGGAGATGTAGTCCGGGGTGTGGTACAACAGTCAGAGTGTGATGATGGGGCGAGAGTGACATCTGGTGGTGAGCGGACAGCGGGACACCGACCAGATTCGTGACACCATTGATGTCCTTTTTTGCAGAACTCAAACCAACTTTGAGGCTAACACCACAGAAGCCTATTGGTGTGAGGAGCCGATTTTCTCAGCTTCTTTAGAAAAGAGGGAAAGGTGATTTAAGGTAAGTACAGGTAATAATTTAATGTTATCGTTATTTTATTTATTTATTTATTTATTTGTCTAAGAGTAAAAATGTTTTATGTAGATGTTCAAAGCCAGAGACAGGATAGATCAATTCTTTTTTATTAATATTAGTTATTTGTAGAAAATAAGTGTTTCCATTGTCTTCTGCCTGTTTACTTAATATTTTGATGCAACAATAGTATGATGACTTGTTCACATGTCCGTGTTTTTCATTGCAGAACTTTCATTGCAAAACCACCTTTGGAGTGAACAACACAGAGGCCTGTGTGAGAGGAGGCGATCTTCTCAGCTTCTTCAGAAGAGAGGGAAAGATGGTATAAGGCAAGTTAAGCTCATAAGTTATGTTATATATATATATATATATATATATATATATATATATTTTTAGTAGTAAAAGAAATGTTTGCTTTTTTGTACATGCTGAAAGCCAGAGACATAGGAGAGCTTCATTCTTTCAGGATTGGTGTGAGTTATTTTAGAAAATACATGTTTCTGTTGTCTGGCGTGAGGTCTTGATCTAACATAGGTGAGCGCTTGATTCTTTTGAGATTGATGCAAGTTATTTGTAGAAAATATATGTTTCTGTTGTCTCCTGCCTGTTTACTTCACATTCTGATGCAACAATAGTTTGATGACTTGTTCACATTTTAATTAAACCACTGATGTCTGTGTTTTTCAATGCAAAACCTAAAACAACTTTGGAGTGAACGACACAGAAGCCTACTTGTGTGAGGAGTCTTCTCAGCTGCTTCATAACCAGTGTTGGGCACATACCTTTAAAAAAGTAATTAGTTATAGTTACTAGTTACTTCTCACAAATAGTAACTGAGTTAGTAACTGAGTTACATCATTATAAAAGTAACTAATTACCAGGCAAAGTAACTATTGCGTTACTTTAAAAAAAATCTAATATAACTATAAAATAAATATAAAACATTGTACACTAATCTACACTAATTTAATGTTGTTGTGGGCAGTGTTGGGAATGTTACTTAGAGTAATTAGTTATAGTTACTAGTTACTTCTCACAAATAGTAACTGAGTTAGTAACAGAGTTATTAAATACATTAAATAAGTTGGATGACCCCAATATTAAATATGTTAAATGAACGAAATTTTAATGAAATTAATTACATTTTTAGTTTACTTACCAGACTAATATTAAATATCTGATATAATGGTATAATTATAATTAGCATTCAACTTTAGCCATTAGAACTTTAGTAATTAGAATAAGCATGTATGAATGCATGTTTGTCATGTTGACTGAACTTAGGACTGGTGGTGATATTGTTTGTAATTTAGTGTTTCTATGAACGTCTTGTTACTACCACGAATTCTACTATTAATAACAATATTAAACACACTAAGGTTTAATGAGCTGCTGGGTTCATGAATATTAATCACGTTGTCTGCGTTCGCTCTAACTGATTTGCTGTAATCAAAACAGGGACGATAATAGGTGAGCGCCAGCCAATGAGATTGCTGTTTGCACATTAGTTCCGCCTACTACTGGAGAAACCAGCAGTTCTTAAAAGCTGAAGTATTCCAAAGGGGCCCCGTTGTTTTGAGAGGAAAATACAACAAAGAATATCGTTTACACGTAGCGTGTCAATTCTGCATGGTGTAAGCCTCTGTTGCTCTGTATCTTTCTTTGGGTGTGTGAGACAAAGTGACGGCTAGTCGTGTGCCTTCACACTAGAGTTTACAGCTCGTCAAATACAGGTACGCTGCGCATCCATTCAGATTAACTGAAAAATAAAATTATAATAATATTATAATAAATGATAGTAACACAGTATTTTATTGGCAGTAATGGTAACGGCGTTGTAACGTAGGAAACAGTAATTCGTTTGATTACTCGTTACTGAAAAAATAACGCCGTTAGTAACGCCGTTTATTTATAACGCCGTTATTCCCATCACTGCATATGGGTTTGCACATGATCACTGACTGACTTCTGGATCAAAACTCAAGTGAATTCTCTCTTATCTTCATAAACAACAATATGCAAAAAAGATGCAAGTAAGAGATCGATTTTGCAGAATTGACAAGTTTTAGAGATTTTTGTGTAAGTACATAACTCACATTAGACTGAAGTCACAGACTGTTCAGTGTTCTTTGACCACTTTCTTAAAGTAATATTCCCAGTTTGAATAACTGTTTTCCTTTTCATGCTACTGAAGTGTTCAACAAATTCAAAATGGTTCTTATAGCTTGTTTTGTCTGTAGCCAGAGTATGATGTGCTTTATTTCCACCGAAAAACTTTGTCAACTTAAATGTCATATAATACATTTATTGTAATCATTTATAGCTATTTTTTTCGTATTATTTTTTTCTTATTTTCTTTTTGTTTAATTATTGTAAATATTATTTCTTTTTCTATTTGCTTCATATTATATATATATTTTTTCTTATTATTTTCTTGCTTGCTTGCTTTTATTTATTTTTGTAAACTATTAATTATGAAAAATGTTTAAATAAAATTTTAAAAGATTAATAGCAGAAGTTACTGTTATTTAACCATAGAATCCATCAAAAAAAAAAAAAAAAAAAAAATATATATATATATATATATATATATATATATATATATATTCACTATATTGAACCAAATTTTAGTACAAATATGAGTCATCCCTGATCAGTAGACAGGTGAAAGTATGCATGTTATTATAAATTATTATAAATTATGCTGCTAGTGCAGATACTAGGCCATCTTTAACACTAAAACCACCAGCGGGTAAACTTTACCCAAGCACAACACTACTGTTTAGATTCACCTAAAGAACATTTTATTTCACTGTATTATGCCACTGTTTTCATAAAGAAGTGTCTAGAGTCATAAAAAATGATGTATAGTCATCAACTATATTTTTGTCGTGTTGTTTTATGTTCAAGGCTGTTTATGCAGGTTACAGTCACTTTTCATAACAGTCAATATAAGCTAAACAAGCCTGCACTGACAGAGACAATTAAAAGAAAGTAACTACATATTTGGGTGGTGTAATATTATAATTCAATGTCATTAATCAATATAAAAAGATAACTTATGTTATTTAAATAACTAAAACAGCCTATAGACAATAATGTGTGATAATGATACAACACACTGCATGATGCGATGATAAATTCAAGCAGTGCTTCACCTAATTAGTTATTAATTTAAATGTATATAATTTATTATTTAAATAAGAAAAGTAATCAACACCAAATAAACTTTGGGTAATCAAAAAAAAATATTTTATTCAATAAACCACAGATCAGAGTTTTTTTTTGTTTGTTTATTTTTATTTTTTTCAGGAAATTATTTTTTAGTATTTTTTTCAGGCAGACTAAATAGCAACACAGTAGCGAACAATACACAACAGAAATGGCAAAACAAAAATGAAAAAAATCTAAAGTTTGAAAAATATGAGTAATGTTACACTGACAAAATGGCAATGGGGGATTGTTGAATTTGCAAAAATGCATTTAGCATTTCCAACATGATTAATTTATGATTCCCATCCAAACATATTTTAGTCTTGTGCTATTCATTTAATGTTGAAAGATGTTCTTTTTTTTTAGAATTAATCATGTTGAAATGTAAGAAATTAGTTATGTTTTCTTTGGAAACTCCGCCGTTTTCTCTCGTGCTTTGGAGCTGGAGGATCTCAACAGCTGAAACAGTAATTAAAACTTTGAACTGAAATGCCATTTGAGAAACAGTTAGTAGACCCGATTAAACGCTTTTTCACTGAGGTAACATTTTTATGTACTGATTTTATCGAGAAACCCGAAGGAAAGTCTAAGTTAGTGCTAATATTTAAGGTGGTGAACCATAAAATAATTACTATTTAAACCATGACGTGTATTCATGTTTTTTTAATTGTGTACAATCATTCAGGCATGTTTTACATATATATTTTCTGTGACGACTAATAAATGAGGCGTCGGGGAGTGATTTGTGGTGGGGGAGGATGTTGCCTACAAAAGGTTAAAATGCCTTTTGACTGAGCTGGGAATCTTTTCAACTGTATGTAGAGAAAATCCTCGTTATTCTGTAGACTGCGTTTACTGCAAATTCTCTTTTAATTTAAATTATTTCACTGGACTGCCTTAATTGCAACGAATGGGGAAATGCTGTCAGGGAGTGACTGGTGGCGCCAATGTATTTGAGGTGGGGGGGAGGGTACCTTACAGATCCTTTAAATCTCACAAGATGCTTTCAGGGCTGAAAGTTTCTACTAACGAGCTGACGACGAGTAGTGATGGAAATTTCGATTCTTTCAAGAGATTCGTTCAATATCAGTTCGTTCACCAAAATGATTTTAGATTTGTTCAGTGACCATTTCTTCATTTTACATAAGTACGCCAGCAGGTGGCGACTGCAAATTCTCTTTCAAAGTAACTTTAAGTCATTTCAGTCGCAGGCCTTAATTGCAACGAATCCTGTCAGGGAGTGACTTATTTGAGTTGGGAGAGGGTATGTTACAGATCGTTTAAATCTCACAAAATGCTTGCCACACTTCAATTTTAATAGCACATTTTAAATCTTAACACAATAAAGATGTGGTGTCTTATGCTGAAATTGCGCTAAGCTTCAAGTCAATTGGCCTTTTTTATTTAGAAGGCGGACATATTCTGCCTTTTTTTCATTCATAGTGTTATTAGTGCACTGTCTTGCTTTACAGTCATTTTACTTTTGAAATACATGGTAACTGGCTAATTTTGAATGTCATTTCTTGTCACACGCACCGAATCACGTGAGGTCACGAGGTCCCGGAAGTAATCTCCGCGGGTATATAAACAGGAAGTAAGGTTCAGTCGGCACCGGACATTGAGTTCATGTGTGAACGTCTTTGTAGGTCACCTCATCTCTCCAACTCCAACTCACGTGAGTACCGCTTGGCGGAACATTTATATACCTCTCTGTGTGTGTATGAGAACGCGGGTTTCCTGGTGGAAATCTCTACTTCTTTGCTGGAGCGTTCTCAGATAAACTGCGTGGCTAACCTGCTCACTCGTGTGTATCCGCGTTTGAGTTCTCCGTCACGCTACACAGGGACCTATTCTCGATCGACCCCTTCTTGTCTTGCCTCCGTGACAGAATGTCCGGTCCCGAGATGGTCCCGGCGGATTTGGAGCAGCTGGTGGGAGTGATCCGGCAGCAGGCCGTGGAGATTATGAATCTGCGGCAGGAGTTGGTGCATTTCCG
>NW_026127485.1:0-21760 GCF_022985175.1 Labeo rohita
GTGTAATTTAATTGTTTAGCTCGTCTCACGTTCTATTAGATTACATAGAGAGGGCAGGGTTTATTACCTATATACCATTTCGCTAGATATAAACATACTGGTCCCGATACACTTCCTGATTCTTTTTTTTTTTTTTTTTTTTTTTTTTACTTTACACAAACATCACAAAAAAACTACAACCAACATAACATTTGAATGGATGAAAATGTTACATTAGCACCTTTAAGATGTATTTGTATATGTGAAATTAAAAAAAAAAAAAAAAAAAAAAAAACAGGAAGCGCTTCTGGACCAGTGTTGTTTACATCTAGCGAAATGGTCTATACTGGGACCAGCCACCTGGGGCCGACTGAAACGTTTTGGCTTCACTTTTCAGGACTCGTGCTGCACACTTGGTTCCACCTCAGGCAAAGGGCCGGTTAAATACGCATGCATGAATTGAGCACTCGGATGAAGGGGAGAAATTAAAATGTTTATGGTTTCTTATGGTTAAAGTAAAAAGGTGGGTTAATTAAGGCTTGTTTACATAATTATATATGCGTCATGTGATTACGTAAACAAACCAGTAAATTGCCTATTTGAACCAGTTCACTAAAACAAAAAAGAATGCACTCATTTCACACTTAAACCACCACTCTAGACAAAGGTGAGAGTCATTGGTTGTCAAGTGCCAAAGCCAGTGGAACATGTTTCTGGTTTTGGTTTAGCACATTAAGTTTAGATTGAAAAATAACACTGAGTTATTTGCTTGTTTATTTATTCATTTATTAATACATATCAATTTACAAATTATGACATCAATACAGTACCAAATAGGAATTTGAGGTGTGATTTATGCCCGACCATTTAAAAATACACTTTTGACTTTAGTTTAATTGAATTACTCTTTTTGAATTTAATTAGATTTGTGATGAATCTGGAAATGGTGCTTGAGGTTTGTCTGTGTTCATACAGTCATGAAATCCTAACTAATCAATAGTGCTGTTATTTAATATTCAAATTATTTTGTTATTAAAGAAAAAATGCTGTTTACGTGAGGAAGTGTAATATCATTTTACGGGACTGTAGTAATACCTGTAGTAATATTTTCATTCATTTGTTAGCACTTCTTTTTTAATTTCATGTTTATTTATTTGATTCCTATTTGAATGCCAAAATATAGTCACAGATGTTTTCTCAAAATGAAACATTTTCATACAAAATCCCCAGCAGATAGCAGATAGACCCTTCATACTCTCATTTTGTTAAAACACAGGAAAAAAAAAAAAAAAAAACATGACAAGATATGACATTTCACACTATCAGACTTCATGTTCTTATGGTAAATGTGATAAATGTACTGTAGCTCTAAAGCAAAGACAGGAAGACAAAAAAAAAAAAAAAATCTTCCTACATCAAGCAGAGGAAGTCAAAGTCAAATCTGCTCTGACCACAACACCTAGTTTCCCCCTCACCATCATCACTTCATTAAGCTTAAGCATATTTGATATTTGTTCATGTTATAGCTTTTATAGAAAACGTAAAGAAACCGGCACACATACACTGTGTGCAGAATTATTAGGCATGTTGATATTCTGGTCATATTTTTTTTCCAAACACATTTTACCAATTCCAAACCACATCAGTCTTAATAACTACTGTTAATTTTGTATTTAATCATTTATATGTGATATATACTTGTCCATGAAGGCTGGAAGTGAAAAACTCCTCATATTCAGGTGTGCATAATTATTAGGCATGTTTTCTTTTACAGATAAAATGAGCCAAAAAAGATATTTACCCAGACTGAAAAGTCCAAATTATTAAGTGCCCATGAGAAGAATGCAATACTAATGCATTACAAGAATTTGCAAAGTTAAGGCTTGACCATTGGACAGCGAAATGCTTGCTGAGTCTGCATAGTCAGAAAAAACAGGTGGAGAATAAAAGATGCATGTTAACTGCAAAAGAATTAGGAATTAAGGTGAAGAATTAGGTGTGACACCATCAGGAACCGTTTAGTCTCCAGTGCCACCATTTTCCAGAACTGCAACCTACCTGGAGTCTTCAGAAGTACAATGTGTCAGGTTCTCAGAGACTTTGCTTGGTAAAAAATCCTAAAAAAAAAAATGCCCCTGACTTAATAAGAATAACAAGCTGATGTGTTGTGAAATACATGAAGACAATTTTTTTTTTTTTTTTTTTTTTTCTTTTTTTTATAGGCTTTATAGACAAATAAGTTGAGAGTGACTCTTGAAGGACAAGCATCACATTCTCTTGTACCTCTGATTCAAGAATTTATCTTCCAAAATCTGGCAGTACATTTTGGGAGTTCATGTTTAGTCTCCTATCCTGAAAAGTCTGACTTGCAGAGATGGACTAAAATTAACTCCCAAAACTTAATCGTAAAGGGACATTAGTTTGCAAGGCAAAATCAGAATCAACACTCATGTAATTTGTGCACAAGAGATTTATTAACTAAGGACTGACACATAACTAATCTAAACAAACAAACACGAAGTCACTCATACATGGGGGAAGGGTCAGTGAGAAGCAGTTAGAGAGAGACAAGGAAATGAAGCTATGAAAGGGTCAGTTAACCACCTGAGTGAAACCATCAGTGGTGTCTACAGCTTATACTAAACCTCTGTTCTGTTTAGTTAAATGTACGATACTTGCATTGCCTTGGTCGTTGAACAAGTGTCCGAATGCAGTCTCTGGTGAAAGTCTTGATGGTTTGGAGCAGTGGTGGTTTTGGAATCGTGATCACGTTCTTCTGGGTCCGAAGAGTGATGAACTCCAAAGACGTTCTGACTCGATGGTGACTGGGAGTTTCTTACCATGTGAAAAAATGAAGAAGAACCAAGAGCTGAGAGGGACCCAGCTGAAGTCCTGTGATCTTTGGGGAATGGAAAGACGAGGCCGCAAAGGTCTGGCGCACGCTTAGGAAAGTCCTGAAGAGTTCTAGCTCATCTTCTTAGGTTCTCAAAGAACCACTGACTGACTGAGGCGAGTCATGGAGATGAATTCCAGGGTTGAGTGGAACTGTCTAGCTCTTTGTGGTCGAGAGCCTCAGCTCTGTATATTCGGCCTGTTGGGCCTGTCGGGCCCGCCGGCCATGCCCTGTGCCGGCTCAGGCTCCCTGTTGGTTCCTCCACACGGGCAGCAATCGGAAGATGGTGCAGACGAGTGAAGAGAGTGAAGAGAGAGGGAGGCGATCAATCGTTTGATGCCTTTAAGCTCTCTGGAGGCTGTGCCTCCAGGAGGTCCATGAACCAATGGTAACTTTCACCTTTGGGGAGGGAAAGTTTACGACTCTTTGTCTGTGAGCATGGTATTTTGCATTTGTAATTCGATTGGGTGTTGATGCAAAACTAGTAAGGTTTCTTAAAACACTAATATGTTGCATAGGTATCAACATCTAAATTACACCATCTTTTAGATCATCAAAATACGAATTCAAAGAGACCAAACATGGCATAGGTGGGTTATACAACTAGTCATCTATCATAACGCATGCATAAAACAGTAGAAAGACAAATACAAATACAACAGACAAAATTAAAATACAATGCAGTAATACTTTACACAATGACCTGGGCTATGTGTGATAGGAAGGTCAAAGAAAGGTTTGTCTGTGAATGAATAGGAAAGAGTCTTCTATTTCTATAGGCTATTTTCTATATCTTTCCTATGGGCAAATGTAGCATGGGCAAATGTGCATTCCTCTGGGCAATAAAACCTCTTATCAGATCGTTGTCCTGGCAACTGAGCCCTTTTGGAGTGTTAGTTGCTTTGGGGGGTTGTCTCCAGAGCTCTAGCATATAGCTGGCTTGTTGGGTTTAAAGACTATTTGTTAAATGTAACAATTAATGTATGTCTGATTGGTCCAGATGCTACATATCTTCCCCCCCTTTCGAACGTTGTTGTCTGTCCAACAGACAACAGCAAGCGATGTCAGAGGTGCAGAACAATCAGACACGCACCTGTCACTCATGGCTGGGAGACAGCGTTGGCTCTCTGGCTGTTAGTGCCTCTAGGAGTGGTTGGGGTGCTGTCAGGTGGTGTGCTGTGATGGTGTAGGCAGTAGCAAGGTACAGGTCCTTGAGCTTGTGCAGCAGGTGTCGTCGCAGTGTCACCTGTCGTCCTGAGGTGATTTGGTCTGGGTCAAATGGTTGCTTTAGGTGTTGTTTGGAACAACTGGTTGAACTCTCACTTGTGAGAGGGCAGGTGATTCCAAGGGTCGCAGGGAATCGTAATAGAGATGGTAGTGTGAAGAGAGTTTCAGACTGACCTAGTGATGATGGCAGGAGGGCAGCCCTCTGTTCTGCTTGAACGTCACTAAAAGTCTGATGTTGGCAGTGTTGCTTTGCTTTGGTGGCAGCACTGACTTAAGCTTGTCTGAGTTGCGTTGGTAGAGGTTTTGCTGTTGGGCATGTGGGCCCGTTGCTCTATCCAACGTAGTCTAGCTGCTTCTGGGGTGTCGACTGGTTTCGCAGGATGCTCCTCCCCTGGAGGAGTCTGATGCTGTGTTATGTTTGACAAGGAGTCAAAAGTTTGTCCTTTCCAGTACTTCTCAGTGGAGTTTGTTGGAGGAGCTCTTTTGCTAGTGTCAGCAGCTCCTGTAACTCAAAAGTGGGTGTGTCCAGCTGTCATTGTGCAGCCTCCATTTAGCACCTGTGTGAAGGGTGTGGAGGAGGATGTGGTTGACTGCTGTCGGACATACCGTGGTGTTCGCAGGTTGAGGATGCTCTTTTCCATGGCTCCTCCCAGTTGGTGGTCTGGAACCTGGGTCTGTTGCTGTGACGCCGGTTATGTCCTCTGTTGGCTAGTGTCTTTCTGTAGAAGGGCCTGGCATTGTGACAATGCTGGGTGCCTTCTGGTGCCTGCTTTGAATTCTGGGTTGTGCAGTCCAGAATCAGTGACTGATCAGATAAACTAAAATAAGGCGAAAGAAAAATGAAAATATTCTAATAGCTTTAGGAAACTAAAAGGAAAAGTACATAACTTGATTTAATTAAATTTGTGACTTAATTAAAATCAACTTGAACTGGTACAACTGGTACATTCAAGCTAAAAGGTAATGAACTGGTACATTCAAGCTAAACGGTAAATAAATGAAATAAAATCAAAAAGAGTTAGAACAAGGTCAAAATAAAATTAACACAGTTAAAACCCAAGTATGTGAGGAGGGCCAACCTAACTGAGTCTACACAGAAGGTGATAGCACAAATAGGAGGTGAAACCAAGAGAAAAGGGGAGAGAGAGGCGAGGAGTGGCTTGAACATTACACTTTACACTCACACGTCTAAGCGTTAGTCGGATGCTAACAGCTAACAGTTTAGGTAAAGGGCTTAGCTTATATGCCTGTACAGCTGCTAAAGAGTTAGCTTTGGCCACAGTCAGTTCTATTCAGTTTACACAAGGGTCTGTGATGTGTATGGTGTTGTCAGTATGAACCGGTAGAGGCTGCTCTCAACTTCCGGCGTCAGACGTTGCTAAGAGACCGATGCATGTTCACAACAACGAACAAGCTGAGCAGAACTTGCGCTGCTGTGGAACAGGCATGGGAAACTTACACGCAGTCAGTTATGACTTTTCACATACAACTTCATTCACAAATCAAAACAGCACATTCACTTCACAGACAATGGCAAATTCCTAGTTAGCTAAACTAGAATTACACCATTAATTCACTATTCATTTGCATAATCTTCATGATTACAATGATATGCGATAGTTACAAGAAGGCCTTAATTCGGAGAAATGAGGAACATCGCTCAAATTACCATTAGAACAACTATACTGTAGCAAGATTTCTTCGTCGCTTAGTTTTAATATCAATGCAAGTGGGATTTATTCGCCATGCAGATTATTTAATGCCGCTAATTTGAACTTTCCTTGTCAGACAAGACTCATGCATTTAAAGCTAAATGTGGGGATTTCTTCACCCAAATTTAGATGAATTAATTTTGGTACCATTTATACGGGATGCTAATCTGAGATTTCTTCGTCAGAGAAGGTTTACGCTTTACTAACAACAGAAATTAGGATTTCTTCATTAATATCAGGTTAATTTCTTATTGTACGATTTAAAGGTGTGTTATAGCATTGAACAAGTTTCTACTGCTCGTGGTAGGGCACATTCAAGCTATAGTCTATCTGACTTTATCAGAAGCTGCATGTGTAAGACGTTAATAAAATTTATGAGACAAACACGCAAGTTTGATATTGAATCTGCTTGCAAATAATGTTTAAACGACTGCCGTGTTCTCCACCATTAATAAGTCGCGATTTAGCTCAAAGGGAACAGACATGGAACCAGGGTGCCAAGGGACTGAGGTGGAGCCGGAGCAACTGAGGATCAAGGTGGAGCTGGAGGGAGAGAGGAACCCAACAGAGCAGAGCCGAAGGCGTTGAAGGGTGAGGCACAGATGGAGGACCAAAAGTTTGTGGTGCAGACAGAGTGACAACTCACCAAGGTGGAGCTGGAGATACAAGGAAGCTCAGTGGAGCCAAGGGGATGATGGCCCCTGGTGAAGCAGAGAGAATAAAGACCCAAGGTAAAGCTGACTGCTCGACAGACCTAAGAGGTGTGGACCACTGAGGTCCTAGGTGGAGCGATAGGGTCGACCATCCCGAACTGGGCTGGTGCAGACTCAGACGGAGGCATATCAACATGAGCTGAAAGGCTGAGGAGAGGCATTGCAGACAGGGCTGGAAGACTGGGCAGTGCAGATAGGGGTGAAACAACAGACTTAATGGGGCCACACAAATAATTTAAAGAATGGTCCTTTTTGCTGACATGGAACAGACCAAGGAGTTGGGAGTCAGAGGCAGGGTGGGACCATCAACATATGAGACTTAATAGAAGAAAACTGAGTCTGACCAGGATCAGCAGAGACGGAAAAGGGACTTGGCACAGAAGAAAATCAAGACATTCAGAATTTCAGGCTTGGGAAATGCTGGATCTCCCTGATTCAGATGGACTGTTTTGATCATGATCATTACTTCCTCATCCAGCTCCACCAAAATTCCCACAGTTACAGAAGTACAACCAGACACACACACGTCAAGATTTATTAGACCGTGACATAAAAAGCAAAGGACATTAAGCTGTGGTGACTTTATCATGTGCTGTTTCTATGTTACCACTTTACAGAAATTGAGCCTGGCACACTTCTCTCTCTGTCTGTCTCTCTTCATTAAAAACTAGCCTTGATGAAACTTGCCTTGCCCACTAAGTAGCAGAAGTCCATTAAACACCATTTTTGGGATCTGGTTTTCACTTTTTTCATTTACATCAAAGTTTAAATTTAAATGCAATCATTAAGGTTTGGTAACTGAACTGCATTTCCAGTTTTCAGTTATTTTGAGCCATCTTGTCGAGTTTCTCTTATTGAAGTCTTGAAAGTTTATGTTTGATCTTTTCCTGTAGGCCTATAACACAAATTTATTTAAAACTTGTTCTCAAAATAAAGGTCTAGAGTCCCTCATATTCTTCCTGCTATTTCAACATTATTGGTATATTTTTAAAAACAACACCAGTAGCACTATCCCCTTCCAATGAATTGGTATTTTCAAAACAAGAATCCGTGCTTCAGTATAAGTGGCAAAGGCTTGGAATTCCTGTAATAGTTTTTATTAGTTGTTGTCATGTGATTATGCTCCTCCCATTCCAACTAGACTCTCTGTTTTTTTCCTCACATGCACAGTCTCTCAGACCTCTGTTATAAGTAAACACCAGAAGATGAGACAGGTAAGGCTAATCTTTTTAGTGGCAAAACAAAAAGAAAATTACTTAAAGTAAGTCACATTATTTATTTATTTTATGTAATATATATATATATTATGTCATTAGCTTAATAGCAAATACATAAATAAATATATGCAAATAAATATAATGTTCAAAGTTCACGAAAAAATTCTGCAATGCTTTATTGGTTAAAATGGTTAAAATCAGGTCAAAATTCAGGTCCCAGCTGGGTTCGTCACTTTTTGAGGTCCCCCTGAAACATTTTCGCCGTGGTCCGTGCTATTTGCAGCGCGTTTGTGTGTTTGCATCGCGTTCCTGTGTTTGGTTGTGTCGTGAGAATTTGCAGTGCGTTTCCGTATTTGTGTTGCAAGGATTTGCAGCGCCTGTGTTGTCAAACTGATGAAGATGTTTTCTTAAGTGTGTAATCCATCAGATTAGTCTAATAATATCCAAAAGACTAATGAATCGTATGATCAGGATGTTAAAATAAACAAAAAACTCAACTTTTAGTTTACCGACAACACCTCTACTCTGACCAAAAGCCACTTAACAAATAATCAGGTCCCAGCTCGGTTCGTCACTTTTTGAGGTCCCCCTGAAACATTTCCGTTGTGGTCCGTGCTATTTTTTTTTTTTTTTCTTTATTATTATAATATTTTTTTTTTTTCTTTACTATTTTAAATCTTTTTTGGTCATCACAAGACACCTGAAGAACAAGATGCTTCTGAAGTAGAATCTTCAAAATGGAGATCCTGGGATGCTTTGTATATTGTGGTATTTCACCTGAGGAAAAGGACTACATGAAAATGATTACAAATTTAACAAAAACAAACAAAAGTTCCTATTAAAGTTAACTGAAGAATCAAGAAGGATGTATTCCAGCTTCACCAGTCGAGTGCAGTTCTTCATCAAAGGTGGGTAAAGCATTCAAACTGCTAGTTGTATTAAATTTGTTCAGTAATATAGTGCATGTCACAAAACTATAGGCATAAAACTAACTGGGAAGACTGGTGGGTAAGCAGTGATATTTATAAGAAGTTATTCTGCTTTGTTTAGAACATTACTGTACAATTAAATAAATCAATAATATTCTTTAATAGAAAAAAAGTGACTCAGATGACTTTTGGAATGCAAAAGGTACATAATATAAAAATTTACACAATATGTTAGAAAACAATATACAAAACATAGACTATTATTGGTAATTCAAATATATTTGTAGTCAGTCAAAATAGATTAAATTAGCTGATACTTAATCTTGGAAGAAAAAAAAAAGTCACATTGAATAGGATTTATTCCATGGAAGCCACATTGACTCAGCAACATGGACCATTCTTGTTAAATTAGCTTGTTGTTTTCATTTTTAGATTGTTAATTTGTTACAGTTTAATTTGAGTGGTCATACTGAAAAAAACAAAATGGCGTTAAGGTAGCATGGAAGCTAACTGCCATATTGTCACGGTTACTGACACAGTGATGGAAAGTGTGGAAATGAAGACAATGAAAGCTGACAAAAAATAAATACATTTTTTTTTAAAAAAAAAACAGGTGTATTAAACAAGGAACAAACAGGCACAACAATGTGAACTAGCCACAAAAAAAAGAAAAAAGAAAAAATTCCCGACAACTGAAGGGTAATCTAGAGCAACCTAAATGCAGGGAACTAATGACAGTCACCCATGATAATTAAATGAATAACCATTACAACTTAGAGGGAAACTACAACAAAGGACAAGGAACTAATGAAAACAAACTAGAAGTCCATGGAAATAGAAACCAAGACAAAATTAAATTGACAGCCCATGATACACAGGTTACTGTTAATGGATGAATCTATATTTTTGAAGCGTTAAATAAAATAGCTAAATTTACCCTTGCCTCTCCAACATTCAAACTAAAAGCAACACACGTTCAGACCATTACAGTTTCAAACCACAAAAAATTAAGATGAAATCTAAATATCTAAACTGATGCTTTAATAGATTCCAGTATGTTTTTTTAAAGGTAGACATATTTCTAATGGGCTGGTTGCACACGGAGGCCATGTTAGATTTCCAATCTAACATGTGTATGTAGTGTATATAGACACTTCCAGTTTTACCTGTTGCCAGTGCAGAGAGCCAGAGAAAGCCAAAAATGTTCTACAGTGGGTACGGAAAGTATTCAGACCCCTTTAAATTTTTCACTCTTTGTTATATTGCAGCCATTTGCTAAAATAATTTCATTTTTTTTCCCTCAATGTACACACAGCACCCCATACTGATAGAAAAACACAGAATTGTTGACATTTTTGCAGATTTATTAAAAAAGAAAAACTGTAATATCACATGGTCCTAAGTATTCAGACCCTTTGCTCAGTATTTAGTAGAAGCACCCTTTTGATCTAATACAGCCATGAGTCTTTTTGGGAAAGATGCAACAAGTGTTTCACACCTGGATTTGGGGATCCTCTGCCATTCCTCCTTGCAGATCCTCTCCAGTTCTGTCAGGTTGGATGGTAAACGTTGGTGGACAGCCATTTTTAGGTCTCTCCAGAGATGCTCAATTGGGTTTAAGTCAGGGCTCTGGCTGGGCCATTCAAGAACAGTCACAGAGTTGTTGTGAAGCCACTCCTTCGTTATTTTAGCTGTGTGCTTAGGGTCATTGTCTTGTTGGAAGGTAAACCTTCGGCCCAGTCTGAGGTCCTGAGCACTCTGGAGAAGGTTTTCGTCCAGGATATCCCTGTACTTGGCCGTATTCATCTTTCCCTCGATTGCAACCAGTCGTCCTGTCCCTGCAGCTGAAAAACACCCCCACAGCATGATGCTGCCACCACCATGCTTCACTGTTGGGACTGTATTGGACAGGTGATGAGCAGTGCCTGGTTTTCTCCACACATACCGCTTAGAATTAAGGCCAAAAAGTTCTATCTTGGTCTCATCAGACCAGAGAATCTTATTTCTCACCATCTTGGAGTCCTTCAGGTGTTTTGTAGAACCATCTCAAGGATGATCAGAAGAAATGGACAGCACCTGAGTTAAATATATGAGTGTCACAGCAAAGGGTCTGAATACTTAGGACCATGTGATATTTCAGTTTTTCTTTTTTAATAAATCTGCAAAAATGTCAACAATTCTGTGTTTTTCTGTCAATATGGGGTGCTGTGTGTACATTAATGAGGAAAAAATGAACTTAAATGATTTTAGCAAATGGCTGCAAAATAACAAAGAGTGAAAAATTTAAGGGGGCCTGAATACTTTCCGTACCCACTGTATATCATAAAATTGTTATATTAGTGCTACCAGTATTAAAACATCAATATTGTAATTTATTTACAACATTTGAACTTTTAATTTAGTGCAATATTTTGTCATTGAAACTTGTCAGTGCAACTGACAACTGCAATTGGATTTATATGTATTCCTTAATCCACTGTTATCCCACCAGCCGTAACTGTGACCATCAACATGTTTACACTTCATAAAATTAATTGTGAGTTGTATATATCATAAATCATATATTTAAGTTAACATACTTTAAAAGCCTTTTGGTTTGGAGCTTTGATGCAGTCATCATCTTTCCATGGTGCAAACAGGAAATAAATTGCTCTGGTCATGTGACAATTTGCACTAACCATGTGGAACTGCACATACTTTATTTTTTCCATATTTGCAGGAAATGCACTAAAACATCAGTCAGTAAGATTTGTGGAGCTTTATAAATAAAAAAAAAAACCTTCTTTATGGTCCCTATTGTGACTGGTGTGATTAAATGGGTTAATTGGAGACTCTTAATTTCCAGCAATATCGTTGACTATAATATTTAAACTGAACTGAGCTGGACCATGACATTACTGAATCAACAATGAACTGACTTAAACACAAAAAAAATGAGTATTTATTACTGTCCTGTGTATCGTCACACTATTTTCCTATTAAATACTGTAAAGCTGCTTTGACACAATCTGTATTGCTAAACATGCTAAATAAAGGTGACTTGACTAATAGACTTCAGCAGATGATTTTGCTAAACTAACACAATACAACAAGTTGAAGCCATTAGCCTGCAAATCTGTAATATTGAGTTAATATATATTAGGGACAGTTGTGGCCAAATGGTTAGAGCATCAGACTTATAACTCAAAGGTCGTGGGTTCAAGTCTGTAGCATACAGTAGACTGCTGCTCATTTAAAATGTGTTACACATTAAGAAATGAATTCTGTTTTTGTAAACAGAGGAAGACTGTACCCATAGTATTTTTCTATAGTGTTAATACTATATAAAGTACAGGTCGTAAAAATCAGTATACACAGTGAGAAGATTGATTTTAGAAATAAACTGTCATGATGATGCTCAAGGTGCTTCTTTTTAATCATGAAGAACAGCAATGACATAAAGAGAGATTAAATATACTGCCGTCATGCTGGATCACTGTAGAAGAGAACACTATAACAAGTACAGGAGCAACAGGTTTTATTTTTAGAATCTTGTGGTGACACACTAAGGGCAGGACACACCTACTGGCGTCGGCACGTAGTTTTATTGCATACACCTGTGCAATAATCATCTTTATACACTGATTTGCCATGTGGAGTGTCCGCTATATTCTGGTGTTATTTATTGCGGTCTCTTTGTGACTGTGGGTATTTAATTGGTAATTTTGATGAGACCATTTTAAGATCATTTTTTTAATATTGAGTATACCATGGTGTGAATTAATAAATGTGTATCTTTTTGTAAGTCACGTCTCTGTCTTGAATCAAAAACGAACCAGCAGGGTCATTTATATAGTTGTAACTTTTGTGTTAATGAACAAGTGTTTTTTTTTTTTATATGTTCCTGGGTAATAACCTAGGTGGCGTAGTCGGGTTTTATTCCAATATCCTATAGCCAAGGGTTACAATCTTGGCGTAGTCGGCAGGATACGCATTTGGTGTAAAGCAGAGACGTGACTCCAATTTTTTTAATTTTTTTTCTCTCTCTATGTGAATTGTGTGTTCTAATTTGGAAACAACAGCTAGCACATGTGTATTGCTCTGTACTTTCCCTCTTTCTGTCTTGTTTTAGACTGTCATTATGGAGGATGAGATGCAGCACTTGCGAGACTTGGTGGCCCAGCTTAAGGCTGATAATGAACGCCTACTTCAAGAACGATCTGAGGTTCAGGCAAGTCCTAGTGTTGTGCCCTCTGAGCTTAATGATAGGGGGTTAGGGTCTGATATGGGCCCCAGGTTTTCCTCCAGTGGTAATTCAGTAATGATAGAAAGGTTGATTTATGTTCCGAGAAAGAGGAAATGTCCTATTTTTAGAGGCCGCACCGGAATTTCATTGAGTGACTGGTTAGAAGAGGTAAAGACTAGTCACTTAGCCAGTATTGATAAAACGCACTTCCTTTATGATCACTTAGAAGGGGAGGCCAGGGAGGAAATAAAATATAGACCACGGGAACATCGGGAAGATCCTGAGAAAGTTATTCAGATACTTTCTGATTTGTATGGTTGTCCAGATTCATACATTGTTTTGCAAGAGAATTTCTTTTTACGGCAACAACAAGAAGGGGAAACACTGCAGGAATTTTCACATGCCCTCCTTGGTTTAATGTCAAAAGTAATTAAAAGTGCCCCAAATGGAATGCCCAATTCTGAAACACTTTTACGTGACCAATTCGTTGAGTACGTTTTGGATTCTGCCCTTCGTAGGGAACTGAAACAGTTTGTACGTCAACATCCTGGGGCAACATTACTTGACGTTAGAGGGGAAGCCATTAGATGGGGGCCGCAGTTTTTCTACCTCTTCTGGGTTTCAGTATGGGGTTTATGGGTCTACGTCATCTGCAGGCTCTGAATTAGTTGAGCTGAAAGAAATTCTAAAACGGCAACAAGAGCAGCTTGATCAACTAACTCGTAATGTGACTTTACTTCAGAATGCCCCTAGAAAATTTCAGTCTTGTACCACTGCTGTTAATCGGGGTTTAGTGATTTGTAGGAAGTGCCAACAGGGTCAATTGATCTGGCTGTGACTGTAGAGGACAGGAGTACCTCTATAAGAGCACCTCTGCGTCGGACCACTCAAGCAACAGCAGGCTACCATTCTAATGTTTACCATCTGCCAGAGACAGTGGGGGCTAGTATGAGGAGTATTATGGGTTCTCAGGTGTCAGTTACTAATGGTGCGGTTAATCTTTTTAGGCCTTGGAGCTAAAAAGATTGGCAGTGTATTGAGACAAAATGACAGTGGGAATATACAAGACATTATGCAGAGAAATATTTTATTTGATTCAGAATACAACATTTTTAGAGAAAGGTTTCTCCATTATGTTTAACAAGGTATTGTTCTTTTTGTTATTAATTAAGAAATTTCTTAATACTTAAATTACTGTGAAGAATAATTCACAATTATGCATTTTGCAATTTTTGTTTGTGGGTGTGATATTTACCAGAATATAGTAGTTCATGACATGTTCAAACATTTGCTTGTGTGTGTAACAATAAACATCTTTTAGAGAAAATTCACATTTCTTGGGGCAAATAAAAAATAACATCAGACCAATTTTATTTGCTGTTGTTGTCAATAGTCCTAGGTTTTTTGCTCAATTTCGATAAAACTACTGCCGCACAATTCTCTGGACTCTCTAGATCAATAATTATATATAAAATTTTTTTTTTTTTTTTCCTTTGGTTGGCTATAACAGGGTCATTTAGAAAAGGGGCGTGGCCACATATACCCAAAAGCCTATAAAACCTAAACAAAAACTCAAAACTTTACGAAAATTGGTAAGAACATGTTTCAGATGACTCTTAACAAGCATGCAAAGATTCGTGGAGATCGGACCATTGGTGGCGCTATAACAGTTAAAAAAGCTTTTAAAACACAGGATTTCTATGGTAAATGGCCTCAAATTGTTAAAAATGGTCATCTATTCACACAAACACTATCTTCATATCGTATGATATATTCCCTCATTTTTGAACAATTTTGCATAGCACCTTAAAGGCCTTAAATGCTTGAACCCTGGTAATTGCTGCTTGCAGCTATATTTATTATTATTATTATTAGTAGTAGTAGTAGTAGTAGTAGTAGTATTACTATTATTATATTATTTTCATTCTTAGAGACTCTGGGAACAGGAACTGCTGTGATGTGTTTCTTACTAAACATGATCTGCCCACTTATGAAACACTTAACTCGCTCAGCAAACCACTTAGTCTCCCCACTCATTAGGTCGATAGAGAATATTAGTGTCTTCACAGCACTTGCTCAGTCTGTCAGGATGAAGGCGAGCGAAAGGAACTATTAGGCAGATTTTTCTGGATTGAGCTCAGATATGACAATTAAAATCCTCAATGCAGGTATCTGTACTGTATCTTCCTATTATCTTCAGTAGAGAGTAACTGTTTTTCTTTCTGTTTGTGTTGATAATACAAAATCTGAAAATCCAGACTGTATTCAGCTATTTTCAGTTCATCTCCCTCTCTCCTTTTTTTCTCTGTAGGTCAGAATGAGGGTGTTTCTGGAAATGCTGTGTTTTTGTTCTGCTCTTGCAGTGAAGTCAAGACATGGCAGTATATTGAGACAAAATGACAGTGGGAATATATAAGACATTATGCAGAGAAATGTTTTATTTGATTCAGAATACAACATTTTTAGAGAAGGGTTTCTCCATTATGTTTAACAAGGTATCGTTCTTTTTGTTATTAATTAAGACATTTCTTAATACTTAAATTACTGTGAAGAATAATTCACAATTATGCATTTTGCAATTTTTGTTTGTGGGTGTGATATTTACCAGAATATAGTAGTTCATGACATGTTCAAACATTTGCTTCTGTGTGTGTAACAATAAACATCTTTTAGAGAAAATTCACATTTCTTGGGGCAAATAAAAAATAACATCAGCCCGAATTTATTTGCTGTTGTTGTCAATAGTCCTAGGTTTTTTGCTCAATTTCGATAAAACTACTGCCGCACAATTCTCTGGATTCTCTAGATCAATAATTATATAAAAAAAATATTTTTTTTCCTTTGGTTGGCTATAACAGGGTCATTTAGAAAAGGGGCGTGGCCACATATACCCAAGTTGTAGCAGTAGTAAGATTTGCCCAGTTCTTAAGGGGTAAGATTGGTGAAGAACATGTATTGCCAAATTATAACAACACAGCGTTTATTGGCATTGAAGAGACACTCTACACTATCTTACCTTTATTGTGTGTGTTATGTGGGAATCAAACACATTATGATGGTGTTGCTTGAAGCATGCTATTCAAGTTGAGCTAAAAATAGTTGAAGGATCTTCACGAAGGTCTGATGTTGTTTTAGACCTGCTGTGTTTGGGCTGTCAAATGCTTTATTTAAACTAGAATAAAGAAGGGAAAAAAATTTAAGCATCATTAATACATTAAACATGAATGAATATAAACCTGTTAATTAAAAAACAGCTAGCATTTTGTATTAATAGTATTGTTGCATGAACCATACTATAGAGAAAGTTTAAGAAATGTTTTCTGTTTCTGCAGTTGCTGCTTCATCTGTGTAATTGCAGTGCTGATAAACAAAGGTGAGAACAAAAACTACATTTGAGATTTAAATTTATACCGCATGTATAAATGGCAGACTGTGTGTTTATAGTTAAAGTTTGTGTGATTTCAGTGTGTCTGCAGGTCACAGTAGAGGCTGTTATTGGTGATTCTGTTCTCCTGCCGTGTTCTTCAACTAAACATGATCATAAACTTCAAGACATTGATGTGAGGTGGAGACACAATGGTAGCAAAATTGTATTTGATATACTTCCAAATAGTCCTGCACCAGTGACACAGAGAACAAGAACAGAGTTGAAACTTTCCCTCAGGAGTATCTGAAAGGAAATTTCTCCATCAAACTCAACAATCTTCAGCACACTGATGCAGGAAAATACATCTGCTACATCACACACTCATCTGAATATTATACTGTACATCTGATCATCAACGGTATGTGAAACTAGTTGATTAGTGCATTAACTTTTTCAGTTAAGCAAAGTTGTTTGTTTTAAATTGTAAATACTGAAGTGATTAATCCAATATCTGAAGTTCACCAGTGATGCTTCAGTCTGAATACTGCTGTAAAAAAATATTAGATTGATCTGTTGCCTTTATCACAGTGAGCTAATGTTTTCTTTAAACCTTTCAGATTCAATATCCACCAATCAAGGAAACCATGGAAAAACAGGAGAACAGGAGAAAATGAGGTTAGCGCTGCCTTTGCTTTTGATTTGGATTATATTAGCTTTGATGTTATTATGGTTATTATTTTGATATTAGTTTTCTGGGCACAAAAGGCCACAAGGCAGCTGGAAATGGCATGGTTTCGGCCACTCGTGAGGTTGTGAGCTCTAGCACACAATATGATCCGGTAAAGACTGATAATCATGATGAATCAGTTGATAAATGAAAATCTGTACTTTCCTGCAGCAACTGCATGAGCTTTTGCATTTAACATGGGGTCAGAGGATGAAGTTGGTGCTTTCGTTATTTCTGTAACAGCTTGGGATAGAAAAATAAATAAAGAGACGAGTAAGTAAAGCAGTTGTTTGAAGAACAGAAAAGTTTCTTTCTTCCTTATGTGCACATTATAAGGCTACCTAGTAATCTATAGTAGCAAGTGACATGGTCATTAATGGTTTTCGAATTCAAGTAAATATATATCAGGAGCTCTACTATAATTATTTTGTACAGCTGTTTTTGCAGAAAACGGCAAACACTTCCATCCTTCTTTAAAGGGGTCATCGGATGCAAACTTCACTTGTACATGTTGTTTGAACATTAATGTGTGTTGGCAGTGTATGTACAAATCTACCCTATAATGATAAAAATCCATGCAGTGGTTTTTAATTCATCTGTAAAAATAATATCCCCTTTTTCAAAGCGAGCCGTTCTCAGATGGTGTGCCGTCACACCCACAGAGGCCGCTCCCACGATAATTGATTGACATGAGCGTCTTACCTCAGACCCGCCTTAAATCAGCTGTAACAGTCCGACCTCCATTGTCGATGCAGCAACAGGGATGTAAATTAAACGTTGGGTTACGTTGTAACCTTGGTTCTCTGAGTGAGAGACTATCTCTCCACCGCACTGTCGCTCAGAGACGCATTCATCTAGAGGAAGTAATGCGCTATGATCATCCCTTATATACACAGGTGAGTATGATCTGCGCATGGGCATAATGTCTTACAGATAATCCACGTCACATGCCACGGGTGGTGTCATAGTCCCCATACGTATGAATTCTGGTGGAGAGATAGTCTCTCACTCAGAGAACCAAGGTTACAACGTAACCCAACGTTCTCTATCGTATCAAGACTATCTCTCCACCAGAATACATACGTATGGGGAACTGTAAGACACGTCGCGAAGAGCAGGTATAGGTGCATAAAAACTTTATTAAATCAAGTTGTACAACAACAGATCACTGAGAACATGCATACCCCAAATTAAGTAATTCATCTACCAGATGCTACCATGACAGCTGTCTTCCCTGACATAAGCATCACTCCTTAGCTAGTCCTAACACAGACTCAGAAAAGGATGTACTAGCTGCCACGTTTACCCTGTAGTACCGTGTAAAGGTGGATGGAACAGCCCATGAAGCTGCCGCACAAATATCACCCAGGGATGCCCTCCTAAATAGAGCCCATGAGGTGGAAACACTGCGTGTAGAGTGGGAGGGAGCAGGCAAACCAGCGCCATCATATGCCTGCCGTATTGTATCAACTATCCAATGAGAAAGCCTAGCCTTTGACAGAGGGTGACCAAGCTTCTCTGCCTTAAAACAGACAAACAATTGGTCCGTACTCCTGATTTGATTTGTGCGCCTAATGTAAGTTCATAGTGTTCTCACAGGGCAAAGCAAGGATGAAGTCCCTTCATCTTGATTCACTCCCTGGAAAGAATGCAGTTCAGTGACTTGGTTTAAATGGAGAGGGGACAAGACCTTTGGCAAAAAGGCTGGATTAGGACGAAGTATAACCCCTCCATCATCTGGTAGAAATCTACAACAGTCTGCATGCACTGACAAGGCGTGCAGCTCACTAATCCTTTTAGCTGAAGTGATGGCTATTAGGAATGCAGTTTTCACTGACAGCCACTTTATGTCCACTGATTCCAGGGGCTCAAAGGGAGCCAATACAAGAGCCCTGAGAACAGTATCCAAATCCCATGGAGGCACTGACTCGGACCTTCGTGCCTTAAGGCATTGAGCACCTTTAAGAAACTAGCTTATCAGCCTGCCGTCACGAGAAAGACTCAACCTACTCCCTCGAGCTGCAGAAATAGCAGCAACAAATCCTCTAAGAGTAGTAGGTGATTTCCCTGAATCCAAATATTCCTGCAAAAACTCCAGAATGTCAGGAATTGAACATGTCATTGGGTCAAGATGACGAGAAGTACACCAGGAAGAAAATACATGCCATCTATAAGAATATAATGTCCTTGTTGATGGTGCCCTGGAACTTTGCAAAGTGTGCACAACCGGCTCTGAGAGTCCCATAGCTAACAGCTGGGCCCTCTCAGGGGCCAAGCCCAGAGTTTCAGTCCTTGAGGAAATGGGTGGAGCAGTGTTCCCTGAGCCTGTGACAGAAGATCTCATCTGTGTGGAAGTTCCAGGGGAGGGCCTACTAGGAGAGGTTGAATGTCTGAGAACCAGGGCACGTGGGGCCACAATGGAGCAACAAGAATCACTTCCACCGGCTCTGTCTGTATCCTGCGCAGTAGAGGAGGAAGTAGTCCGAAGAGGGGAAAAACATAGAGGAGACCCTGAGGCCACTCTTGTGCCAATGCATCGTGCCCCAGAGGAGCCTATCTCTTCTCTAGTGAGAAAAAGTGAGGGCAATAAGTTGACTCCCAAGAGGCGAAAAGATCTACGCCTGCCATCCCAAAATGATCCCAGATGATCTTTACCACAACTGGGTGGAGACGCCACTCTCTTGGCCATGGACCCCCTCTTGAAAGCATATCGGCCGCTTGATTCTGCAATCCTGGAAGATGCACTGCCTTCAGTGAGAGGATATGAGGTTGTGCCCAGGTGAGAAGATTGTGAGCCATCTTGCAGAATGTAGGGGATGTCAGTCCCCCCCTGTCTGTTTATGTATGACGCTGCTACCACACTGTCTGGCAATCTACCAGGTGAGGTAGGAAGTAGTCCAGAGCTAAATGAATGCCTCTTAATTCCAGCACATTGATGTGCTGAGATGTCCAGGGTGGCTCCCAAATGCCTCTGGCCCACATACCATTGAGCACCGCTCCCCAACCTCTCATGGAGGCATCTGTTGAGATCAGTTGTCTCCGCAGAACAGGCCCCAGTCGAGATCCCTTCATGGTATTGCTTGAATTGTTCCACCAGTGGAGGGCTTTCAGAAGCCCTCTTGTGACAGGTACCTCGCACATCAAATCTGTCTGTTGACAGTGGCCAGACCTTAGCAGACACCTCTGCACTGGCCGCATAAAAAGGAGCTCCAGAGGGATTATTTGAGCAGCTGTGGCCACGAGACCTAGTAGCCTGAGACATGTTTTCCATTGAACTTTCTGGCCAGACTGAAAAAGGGAGAGACAGGCCACCAAAGCCTGATGGCACTCCATCGTCAAAGTAACTTTCATGTTCAGAGAGTCCAGGTTCATCCCCAGAAACTGGGCTGTCTGAGAAGGAATGAGCTGGCTTTTCTCCCTGTTCAGTTGGAGTCCCAAGGACTGAATGTGATTGATGACCAGCTCCACGTGCTGCTGACATATCTTCTCTGACTGTGCACACACGAGCCAATCGTCCAAATAATTCAGTATTCTCACCCCTTGATGTCTGAGGGGAGCTAGTGCCGCGTCCATGCACCGTGTGAAGGTGCGAGGAGCAAGGGACAGGCCAAAAGGTAAAACGCGGAACTGAAAAACCCTGCCATTGAAGGCGAAACGAAGAAAACGCCTGTGTCCCTCCCAGATTGGAATTTGGAAGTAGGTGTCTTTCAGGTCTATGCATGCGAACCAGTCCCCTTGATGTACAGCCTGTTTCACTCTTGGAATGGTTAACATCTTGAACCTTAGAGGTTTTAAAAACTTGTTCAGACCTCTGAGGTCCAAGATGGGTCAAAAAGTGCCATTTTTCCATTTTTAACGGGAGCAGAACCCGGTCTGTGCTTCGTCCAACCTTAATTCCTGAATGGCTTCTTTCTCCAGAAGGGTTTTGATTTCCTCTAACAAAGCTTGTTCTTCCGTGTGACTGGATGTTGAGGACATTGTCAGAACTCTCCAAAGACGTGGTCTGGTTATAAACTGAAGCCGATAGCCCTGAGTCATTGTTGCGATGATCCAAGGATTGTTTGTGATGCCTTCCCAGGCTGCTACATGGACTGAAGGAGAGAGGAAGCACAGTGGGTTCTGGGAATCCTCAGAAACGAGAAGGAGGCTCATCCCCTGACCGTTTACGGGGAACTGCTGCTGACTGCATCTTATATCTAGGCTGCCTATGACCCTGGTGTCATCTAGTGATGTCCATCTGAAACCTCAGATCTCTTGCATCAACAGACTTCTCGCCTTCCAGATGATTTTTGGCCTTCATTACGAGCATAACGATACCTTGGCCAGTTTCTCTCAGAAGCTGCTGGAGTCTGCCTGAAATTGTGGAGGCAGACTCCAGAAGCTTCTCTCAGAAGAAATTGTGGAGAAATCCCCTCATCTCCTGTGCGCAAGCCCAAGCCCGAGCATCGCTATCCGGAATGCCAACTCCCTAACAACTTTTAAGCGACTGCTGGAAACCCATCTCTTTCGACACTACTTGACTTAAAAAAAAAAAAAAAAAATATATATATTTTTCTACTCTTTTCCATTTCTAGCTTGTACTTATTGGAACAATGCCTGTTATATGGTAATTTGAGCACTTCGTAGGTCGTTTTGCCTCTTTAGGACAAATCGCTTGATGTATTCCCCACCTGTAAGTCGCTTTGGATAAAAGCGTCTGCTAAATGAAATGAATAAATGTAAATGTAAATGCATCACGGGCTTGCTGCAGCATCTCAACAGCACCAGGCCC
>NW_026127486.1:0-21730 GCF_022985175.1 Labeo rohita
ATTGCCAGTATAACCTGCCTTACCGAGCGTTTGGATTTACTCTGTTGGATTACCTGTTGCTATCTTGCTTTGTTTTTGGACTATTGAGTTTACGGATTTCCCCTGTCGGATTTGTTTGCTGTTCTGGACTGACTTCACGGTATTTGACCCACGGCCTGTGTTATCACTCTGCTATTTGGATTACGTTTTCATTTTGGACTGCTTTTCCGGTTATTGACCCTCTGCCTGTTTTACCGTGTATGTTTGCCGTTGTTTTTAATAAACTTCTGCAATTGGATTCTACACCGCCTCAGTGTCCACGTTACACATTTAGCCTATTTAACTGTGCAAAACAGTTCACTGGGCTGCTGGATATTGTAAATTAATAATTAAATAATTAAATTATTTTACATTTATTAAAGTACTAATAAACACACTAATTTGTACCACAATTGTTTTACCATTTACTGCACTTTGTTAAATGGGTCACACATCAGATGTGAACCGAAGTCTCACACAGACACAGGTCTTTCTTAACAAAAAAACTTTAAAATCAGAATATATATATATATATATATAAGATATTGAAATAAATTAGGTTACATATTCAAGAGGGTTGCCCAGGTGTAAGTTTAGGGTTAGGAGTTGGTTAGGACAATAATTAAGTGTATACAATTAAACAACTATATACAGTATTTCCTTACAAAATTGAATAGCAAGGGCTATAAATATTATGCGCTGTACATAATACATACATATATACAACAAATAAATAAAATAAAACAATAATATAATAATAATAATAATAATATTAATAATAAACTATAGGGTTCTAGAAATGCGGTCCTGAAACTACAGCCTCCTGTATTGCAGGAATACTCTACTCAAAACAACAGGCTTATTGAAAATGCACATTCAGTCTCTGCCAGCAGATGGCGCATTCGGAACTGCAAGATGTGTTTCCCTGATAACGCCAGTACACAAAGCAGCGCAGCAGTGGACTTTTTAAGTACCCACGGGAACCCTGCAGTAGTCATGTGGATGGGTAAATTTTACCCACTGACGGTTTTAAGTATCCCAACGACCCCTGGCAGTTAAAGTGTTTTAACTAAACAATTATAAGGAGGATTGTAAATAACAATTTTAGTCAAAGTCAGTGACTGGGAGACTTGAGTATTTTGTTTAAAATCTGTTATGTACATTTTAAAAGCAGCCACTGGTAAATTTTACACTGTGGTGGTTCTGGTGTGAAAATAGTGTGGCTTTGTATTAAAGCTGTTTATTGTGTCTCAACTGGTTCAGAGAATGACACGCAAGGCTTTACTAGAAGATCTTTCAGCTCAAACTCATTCATTGATTCTGTTTGTGCTCTTGTTTCTGCTGTGTGTTTAGAGTTGATCAGACTGGAAGCCTGCAACAGGATTCCCACCAACCAGATGATGAACTACAAAGAGTCATCAAAAACAAGCACAAAACCAGCATGAAAATCAGATATGAGAGATTATTTGAGGGACTGAAACTCCAGAAGAATAAAGCCCTCCTGAACAGGATCTACACACAGCTTTACATCATAGAGGGAGAGAGTGAAGGAGTAAATGAAGAACATGAGGTTTTACAGATGGAGAAAACACCCAGAAGACAACACTCACAAGACACTCCAATCAACTGCAATGATATCTTCAAAGCCTCACCTGAACCAGGATGTGACAAGAAAGATCAAATCAAGGCTGTTCTTACTAAAGGCATCGCCGGAATTGGAAAAACCGTCTCTGTGCAGAAGTTCATTCTGGACTGGGCTGAGGGAAAAGCCAATCAAGATGTAGATTTCATGTTTATGCTTCCATTTCGAGAGCTGAACTTAATTCAAGATCAGTCCAGTCTTCACAGACTTCTGCTGGATTTTCATCCTGAACTTCAAGATCTGGACCCAAAGATTTATGAGGAGTGTAAAGTTGTGTTCATCTTTGATGGTCTGGATGAAAGCAGAATCCCACTGATGTTTTCAGATAATCAGAAGGTATCTGATGTGACTGAGATTTCATCAGTGGGTATGCTGATGTCAAATCTCTTGAAAGGAGAGCTGCTTCCTTCTGCTTTTATCTGGATCACTGCCAGACCAGCGGTAGCCAATCAGATCCCCCCCAAATACATTAACCGCCTGACAGAAATTCAGGGGTTCAATGAGTATCAGAAGGAAGAATATTTCAGGAAGAGAATCCGTGACCAGCATCAAGCCAGCAGAATCATCTCATACATCAGAAGAGCAAGAAGCCTCCACATCATGTGCCACATCCCCATCTTTTGCTGGATGTCATCCACTGTGCTTCAGGAGCTGCTTAAAAAAGATCTGAGTGCAGAAATCCCTCAAACTCTGACTGAAATGTACATCCACTTCCTGCTGAATCAGATCAACATGAGGAATCGGAAGTATCAAGAGGGAGATCCAGAGAAACTCCTGCAGTCCAACAAAGAAATGATTGTGAAACTTGCTGAAGTGGCTTTCAAACAGCTGATGAAGGGAAATGTGATGTTCTATGAACAGGACCTGATTGAGAGTGGCATAGACGTCACTGATGCCTCTGTGTATTCTGGGATTTGCACTGAGATCTTTAAGGAGGAATCTGTGATTCATCAGAGGAAAGTCTACAGCTTCATTCATCTGAGTGTTCAAGAGTTTCTTGCTGCTTTCTATGTGTTTTACTACCAGGTGTCGACTACCATGAAGGCAATAATTTTTTTTGCGCTACATCATTTGCTTAAAGGAGCAGTAGATAAAGCTCTTGAGAGTAAAACTGGTCATCTGGATCTTTTCCTGCGATTTCTGCTGGGCATCTCACTGGAGTCCAATCAGAGACTCTTACAGGATATCCTGACCCACACAGTGGACACCTCACAAACTATTAGAGAAACAACACAGTACATTAAAGATAAAATTAAACAGGATCATCTCTCTACTGAAAGATGCATCAATCTGTTTCTGTGTCTTCTTGAAGTGAATGATCAGACACTGTACACAGAGATTGAGGAGTTTGTGAGATCAAACAAACCCTCAGAGAAGAAACTCTCTGCTGCTCACTGTTCAGCAATAGCCTTCATGCTTCAGTTGTCCGAGAAGGTGATGGATGAGATTGATCTGAAGAAATACAACACAACACAGGAGGGTAGAAGAAGACTCATACCAGCTGTCAACAACTGTAGAAAGGCTCTGTGAGTATTTATTTAATGTGCAATAGTTATAAACCAATGTTTCTACAGAGTAATTTTAAATACAACTTTGTTACATTGTGCAAGCAATATACACTTCTCATAAATCAAAAAGTAATTTGTAATCGAGGCATAAAAAACACAAACACCTGTGATAAGACGAGAAAATCAGCAGCAGTAAAAGTGTGTGTCTAATTACATGAAATAACACTTAATAATTAGCACCTATCAAAAAAATAATCTTTCATCATTTGGCCTAGTTTTTAATAAATAAATAATGATATGGTGTAATATATCATGTTTTTCTTCATCTGAGGTTGTTACCCGTTTTAAGATCTGTTAAGAGCCAAAAGAATTTTCATTATGTCCTAATACATAAAGCCATATAATTCAAATCTATCTGTCATATGCAAGTGTTCTTTCTCTCTTTCCTGTATTACAGTCTTTCTGGTTGTAATCTCAGTGGTGAATCCTGTAAAGTCATCGCTTCATGTCTAGAATCCTCAAACTCTCTGAGAGAGCTTGATGTGAGTAACAATGATCTGCAGGATTTAGGGGTGAAGCTGATCTCTGATGCTCTCAAGAACCCAAACTGTCAACTACAAATACTGAGGTTTGTAGGAGTATTATTTTACTGAGTGGCATATGAGTTTAATTTACAATACCCAATCTGTAGGTGATCGTTCTGTTGATGTATGTCTTTGTAGGTTATCAGGTTGTATGGTGACAGATAAAGGATGTGGTTATTTGGCTTCAGCTCTGAGTTCAAACCCATCACACCTGAGAGAGCTGGACCTGAGCTACAATCATCCAGAACACTCAGCACTTCAGCTGCGCTCTTATCAAAATGATCCAGACTATGCACTGAAGATACTCAAGTATGAACTCAAAACTAATACTGACATGCTGTCCTGTGTGTGCATGTGTGTGTGTGTGTGTGTACTTGTTTTTGCTACATTGTGGGGACCAAATATCAAGGATAGTAAAACCTGAAATTTTTGACAATGTTAAAAAATTATTAAAAATAGTAAATGATGTTTGTCTGAAAGTGTAACGATGCAAACATGTTTTCTGTGAGGGCTAGGTTTAGGGTTAGGGTTGGGTTAGGGGATAGACAATATCGTTTGGTCAGTATAAAATCTATAGAAGTCTATGGAAAGTCCCAAAACAAACATGTGGGTGTGTGTGTGTGTGTGTGTGTGTGATCTGAGCTACAATCACCCAGAACACTCAGCACTTCAGCTGCTCTCTCATACAATCAATTATACAAACTACACACTCATCAAACTCAAATATAAACATACTGTCCTGTGTGTGTGTGTGTGTGTGTGTGAGAGAGAGATATGGGTTTGGTTTATATATACTGGTGGGGACTTAAACCTGAATACACACAGACTTATGGGGACTTGTGTGACTGTGGGTACCTAAACTGAGGTCCCTATGGGTACAAAGTAAAAATGCAGAATGTTTACTGTGATTGGTAGGTTTAGGTGTAGGGTTGGTGTAGGGCGGTAGAAAATATGGTTTGTACAGTATAAAAACCATTATGTCTATGGAGAGTCCCTACAAGGATAGCTGTCCAGACTTGTGTGTGATTTGAGCTACGATCACCTAGAACATTCAGCACTTCAGCTGCTCTCTCATACTCTTAGTGATACAAACTACACACTCAATAAACTCAAGTATGAACACACAAAACTAATACTGACATGTATTACTGACATGTAGTTCAGGTAACTGGGGCGGCCATGGCAGAGCCTTTGTTTTGTGCTCAGTGACCCATTTTTATGTTGATTTGTGATGGTCTTTTTGGATCATTGATCTATTGGAAAATACAACCACGGCCCATTTTAAGGCTTTCTGACCCTAGGACTTAGCTGCAATTCTTTAGCTGTGATCCTTGGAATGTCTTTGGCCACTCAAATTATCTTCCTCACATTGCATGAAGACAATATATACGAAGTCAATATACTGTAGGCAGTAACATTTCCTGTTGATACCTTCTTCACTTCCTATTGCTCCCCATCGATGCACATCGCAGCGGCCTTGTACCCAGAAGTAGAAGGACCGAAATGGGAAGTAGTCAAGGTGAGCTGCAGCTTCATGTAAAAGCACAAAACTCATGAGCAAAGCACGCTCGTGGTCATGTTTTCGCAAGCAAAACATAAACCAACAACGAACGCTGCATGAGTGTAAGCATAGCCCAACACTGAACACAACGATCGCGTCAATCATTTGGGGAGGTTGGCCGCAACCAGAAGGACATGGAAAGAAAGGCGTGTTTATCAACACACAATCCCAACCATTTCATCTCTTTTAGAGAGCTTACTTTTTTAGGAGGAAGATTTGCTCTTCAAGATCGCCGTTGAAGCACCCAGGGGAACTCTCTCAACACTTACCTGTGTTTGAGAAGGGAGAGACCGCTGCTTGTGCCATAGACCCAACGACAAAGAGGTGAATGGTGCAGCTTCTCTCTGTGAGAAGCTGCACCATTCATCTCTTTGGTTCAGAAGAAAAGAACAAGTGAGCAGATGGTGGCCTATTTATACACAGATGCCCGGGGGCGTGGCCGACTATGCAAATTCTGCATACCCAATTTCATTGGCTTTTTCTCAAAGTTGTCAGAGGTGTTTGGGCTCAGGGAACCAAGGTTACATACGTAACCAGAGACGTTCCCTTTTGAGGAATTAGAACTGCGTCCTCTAGAGGTCGCTATGGGGAATGGTTATACCCATGCTGCCATGCTGAGGGGAGTGCAAGCCAGACACGAAAGGCAAGCACTAAGTACCAGCTCCACCTAAGTAAGGGGAGCTGCCCCTCATCAGCACCCCGTTCAGAAGTATCGAAGCGATACATAAGTCGAGTGTGGCCCAAGGTTCCGGGGCCGAACATCTCAAGAAAGGGTACGAAGCTAAAAAGCGTGATCCCCACCATACAGGATTTCAGAAAGAACACAAGAAGCTAGTGTGCGTTCTTACCACAATGTGGAATTTGGAATGTGTCCGGCAAGCCTGGACACTGAAATACCATTCAAGAAGAGGCTCTGGGAAGCAGAGAACACAAATCCCAAAAAGGGAGGTTCTGAGCACTCAGGGAGCAGAATCGTGCTCAAAGTGACCCTTTTTTGCAGAATTAGGGGAGCGCTACAAAGCTCAGTATGAGCGGCCTGAATGGGATGCCCTGGAGCAGAGGAGATAAAATTCTCAGGAGATCTGGTTGCTGAACAGGGTACAGCATGCTCACAGAAGACCCTCATCTTTGAGAGAAGCAAAGAAAGCTGACTTACATCATCCCACCAGGGGCTACCACCTGGAACAGAGCCATAGGGAGCGGAGGTCCTTCTCTCGGCATAGAGAGGAACTTGTGAGCTGCAATGTCAGGAGAGACATCACTGGGGGAGGGAAAAACTGCTGTCTACGGGGTCAGAGCAGTCTCCGCACACACAAGTGGCGAAAGGTAAAACACATCGAGCGGCAGCAAGCGGCCGATTAATCCAATGAGATGAAAGCTCAAACTCAGTAACCAAGGCGAGCATTTAGCAGCCACAGGGTAGATACCTCGCCAACAGAGGGAAGGACCTCTGTACGTTCCACTAGGAACGGTGTACTTAGACGGCCCTATTAGAGAGGGAAGCACTGCCATGCTCAACTCCTAACAGGAGGGATATAAGGGCAGACACAAGGTTAGTGACCTGTACTGCCGAAACCATAAAGCTCCAGAAAGCCTTGGATACCCATAGGGAGTAGTACAACTTCCGTACATGCTAATGTGACAGAAGCAGAGTCACATTGGGCGGCAGCAAGCGGCCGACTTATCCAATGTGACAACGATGGGACGCACAGCAGCTGTAGGTTAGGTACCTAACCTACTACAGAGGGAAGGACCTACCCACTCTGCCCAAAAATGGCTTGCTTAAATGACCTTGCATAGCAGGGAAGCACAGCCTGCTCATCACATCTCAGAAAGACATCATAAGGGTAGAGAAGAGATCTAAAGACCTAGGTTGCTGATTCTATGAGGCTCCAGGAGGCAAAGGCCTCAAATACCCATATAGGGTGGTACATCTTCCATACACGCATAATGTGATGGGAGGAAAAACACATCGGGCGACAGCAAGCGGACGATTATCCGATGAGGTCGCCATGGAGCATCAGCGGGCTTAAGGAAGGTACCTGACCCCCCCAGAAGGGAAGAATCTACCCACTCTACCGAAGGATAGTGTGCTCTGGAACACCTCGTCCCTATGAGGTGAGCACTACCCTGTCCTGAGATGAGTATTCAGAAGGGGGTATAGAACGAGATCCAGCATCAAGGGGGAGTCGAGTCGTTCTTTAGAAAAATGAGTTGAAAATCAACTCATATTAGATAAAGTGCTCTAGAACCTTCAGCCCGTAGCTGAGGCGAGCACCAAGGCTAGACCTCCATGGAGGGGAGCCTACCCAGGGCAACCAGCAATGGCTAGCAAGAGGCATCGTCATGCCCTGCCAAAGAGGGGCTTTAGCTATATCAACCCAAGTAGTCCATGCTTTCTTTCTCAAAAGAAAGCGTGGGCCCTGTTCTAGCCAACCCTCAGGTGTGCATGAACAGAATGGGCCTAATCATGCCTTTGATAGGCTGCCGCTCCTCAGAGTCAGCACTAAAAAAGGGGTTTCCGTGGAAACACCTTAAAGCATGAGGAATGGGTGAATAGCTCAGCAACAGGAGGCCCCTCAGGGCGAGGCATGAGAAGAGTACGATGCATTCAGCCAGAGATGTCAGGGGCATCTTGTGAAGAAACTTCCGAGAGCTTACCTAGAAGAGGAACAGAACAAGTCCTGGGGTTGCAGTAATGTAGCAATGACCCAACGTACAAGAACTACCTTGTAGTATCTAGTGGTTCAGCTGCAGAAAAAGTAAGCAAATCCTCCAAGCCTGATCTGGGATAGAGATATCAACAGCATCCAGGGGTCCCGTCCACAGGGGAGCATCCTACCCTGAAACATAGGAAGAACACAAAAGCCCAGCCGTACATACTGCAACAGAAGCCAAGAGGCTTAATAACAGATATCAATACAATGATAAGAAGAAAAAGGATCGTACTCACCCACCATGGTCCTCAAGCATGATTCATCGAAACAGTTTACTCAGGGACATGGATAAAGTCCGGACCATCAGTAAGGCTGTTCTATAAAAAATAGAACAAAACCCAACACATCATGTGGTCCAGCAGTAAGAGACTGCAGTTTTTAGCGCAGCAGGGGAATTAAAGAGGGGAGGTAGGGGCCGATGTTACCACCCCGAGAGGAAGGTGAGTCATGTTATTTTTTACTCTGGTCCAGACAAGAACGTTGGGAACGCCTCGCCTGGACCACTTCTCTCAGATCTTGACGACCTCCCCTCGGCCCGCGCCATCTCCTGGAACCACCCACAGGTGGAGGAGGGGCACGGGCCGCAACACTAGCCTTCTGAGCCTGTCTCTGATACTCAGACCGGGACGGGCCAGGACCCCTTTCATGTTTGGGCTCAGACCTGGTCCTTCGAGGAATGAAGGTTCTGAAAGCAGCAGAGCGTGCCTTTGCCTCCCTAAACTTCTCGATCACCGTCTCAACGGAAGTACCGAAAAGCTCAGAGGGCGAAACCGGCGCATCGAGGAGAAAGCCCTTCTCTTTATTCCCGAGGTCAGCCAGGTTTACCCAGAGATGCCTCTCCGTAACCACCATGGCCGCCATAGATCTGCCCATGGCAGTGGCGGCCTGCTTGGTGGCCTGGAGAGCCAAATCTGTGGTATGACGCAGCTCTGCTACCTCATCAGGGGAAAGCCCCTGGCCCTTATCCAGGTCCTTCAACAGGTCAGCCTGATAAGCCTGAAGCACCGCCATCGTGTGCAAAGAGGCCACAGCCTGACCCGCTGCCGCGTATGCCCTGCCATTCAAGCAAGATGTTCTCTGAAGGGGTTCGGTTGGCAGGGAGGGAGCCTTAAGAGATGATGCTTCACCTAAGGAGAGATAGCTAGCAAGCGTCTCTTCAATAGGAGGCATCGTCTCACAGCCATTTTCATGCATTCCCTCAATATTAGCATAACTAGTCTGCTGGAATCTATGAATATATGAAGAAAATGGTTTATTCCATGCCTTCACAACCTCCGAATGGAGATCGGGAAGGAATGGAAGGCTCACTTGAGCTGGGGGGGTTATGGTCAGAAAGGAAACGCTCGTCAAGACGACCCCGCGGTGCCATCTTTTTAACCCACTTCCACATAAGATCCAACCTTGCCGTGGCGCAATCCATAACCTCCAACAGCTCAGCATACGCGGGGCAGGAGGTTTGAGAAGATTCAGACGGCATTTCTTCATCTAACAACTCCTGTTCTTCCTGGGTAGAACCCAGTAGAGCACTGGCTGCTGGATCAGACAATGTGAGAGAAATCACATCGTCATCCTCCAACAGCTCACTCTCGTCCCCGGCTGACGAGCGAGACAGGGAAAACCCCTTATCTAGCTTATCGGCGAGATCCACCTGCGATTCCCACGAGCTCAGTTTCCTCCCTGCCTCAGCAGCGGCAGGTCCCAAACCGCGGGGAGCAGATGGCTGTCCCTCTTTCCTCGAAAAGACAATTCTTCATAAGAAGAAGCTCACAGTGCACGCAAATCGCCCCCTCGAGGACATTGCGTGCGTGCTCCCTCGCCTAAACACATGACGCAAAGATCGTGTGTGTCATCTGGTGTCAAGAATCTAGAACACGGATCCGCACACTTCTTAAACGCCTTGCTAGTGCTGGCCATAATAGGTAAGAAGAGAAAGCTTACCGGTAGAAATTGCAGGCTTCAAACAAAACAGTCGCTGAAGACGAAGAAGAGGATGTTGTGTTCAACCGGCGCCCTTTTATACAATGCGGTTGCGCTGGTATGACGTGCCTGCAGTGACGAGTCGCACCGGCAGTGACGTCATAGACTGTCGCCGGCCAGTACCGTGTAGTTTTTGTATATAACTTCAGACACGGGTCACGTAGGAGACGTTCCCCCATAGCGACCTCTGGAGTTCGAGGAGTTCGAGTTCCTCGAAAGGGAACATTTAGGTAACACTTTAGTATAGGGAACACTTTTAGGTAAAACTTTAGTTTAGGGAATTCTTACTGTTAACTAGTTACTTATTACCATGCCTATTACTAACATATTAGCTGTTTATTATTACTTATAAAACACCTATTCTTCATGACCACATTCTACATCCCTAATCCTACCCAATACCTGAACTTAACAAATACCTTACTAACTATTAATAAGCAGCAAATTAGGAGTTCATTAAGGCAAAAGCTGTAGTTAATGGTTTGTTAATAGCAAGAACTAGACCTTAAAATAATGTGTGACCAACATTTACTGTCTATTGTGTGTCTTTCTAGTATCGACCATGGAGGACATTACAGGATCACACCAGGACTACGAAAATGTAGGTCAAGTCCATTAAATTAATAATTTTAAGTCACGTTATAGGCTAATTCTGTGAATGTTTATGGGATCTCCAAAAGGACGTATGAAGTTATGAGGTCCCAGTCAGTAGTAACCTAGTGAGTCATTTTTATGGTTATGGATATGTTACATTATGGTTACACTATCAACTGCAGCCATACCAATATAAATCACCGCTTTTACAATTCTAAATGTTCTCTCCCTTTAATCCCTGTTCTTGCGTTCAGGGTTCTGTGATCTCACACTGGATCCAAACACAGCAAACGGTCTTCTTATTCTATCTGAGGAGAACAGGAAGATCACATGTGTGGTAGAACAGCAGTCATACCAGGATCATCCAGACAGATTTAACGACTGTGAACAGGTTTTGTGTAAAGAGAGTCTGACTGGACACTGCTACTGGGAGGTCAACTGGAATGGATATGCTTACATATCTGTGTCATATAAAGGAATCAGCAGGAAAGGAGGAGGAGATGACTGTAGATTTGGATGGAATGAAAAGTCCTGGAGTCTCTTCTGTACTGTTGATAGGTTCAGTGCATGGCACAATAACAGAAATATGAACATGCCTGTTCCTTCACCCCCCTCTTCAAAAATAGGAGTATATCTGGACTGGATGGCCGGCACGCTGTCCTTCTACAGTGTCTCTGACACACACACACTCACACATATACACACATTCAACACCACATTCAAAGAGCCTCTCTATGCCGGATTTAACGTGTATTCCTCATCGTCCACATTGTCTCTATGTGGCGTTGACCAGCCTCCTGTGAAAAACACCTGAGACATACACACACACATTTTCATACTCGTTCTGAAACGTGAAACATGTTTTCCAGTATTAATGACAGTTACAGAAACTCTTTTATAGTAATATAAAAGTACAGGAAAAAAAATGATGGGCGCAGAATATTGTTGCTTTTCACTCAACCAATCAATCCCCATGCTAATGGAGAATAATCATTGAACAAATCTAGTAAATTGTTTTAGGTTGCCTTACTGATTGATGTGAGAGTTACATGTGTGCTATTAAGAAAGCATTTAGTATTTGGCAGAGGTGGGACCAAGTCATTGTTTTGCAAGTCACAAGTAAGCCTCGAGTCAAATCCCGAGTCAAGACAGACAAGTCCCAAGTTAAGTCCCGAGTCAAGACGGGCAGGTCCAAGTCGAGTTGCAAGTCCTCAAGTTTAAGCTTCAAGTCCTAAACAAGTCATTAGTACTGTTTGCCAAAATTAGTGTCTCTGTATTAATTACTACAGTAAATTTAAAGTCAATAATAGTCTATAGTAAGTATAATTATAAAGATGTAATAATTGTGTTTAATGTATGTAATAAAAGTGTTTAGTTGAGGAATTATTCATTGTTTGTGAACAAATATAGGCGTAATTGAATTTGTTGTAAGTCCACTGTTTCATTTGTTAATGATTCAGTGATTTTAAAGAATCAGTTGAGTCGAATATTTAATAACTTGCTAATACGTAATACAGATGTTATCACCACCTACTGGAATAGACATAGATTTACTGAGATAATTGTTGGGTATTATTTAAAGTATTTACAAAACATGTATAGTACTTGATACGTTGGTACAGAACGTTAATTACTGGGCAAAGAGATTCATAAAATGAAGCGGAAAAGTAAATATATAACAAATACATACATATAACAATAGTTGTAATGTATACAAAAGTTAAATAAAAATAAGAAACCATCAGTGAATGGGTTTAGAAGATGGATTGGATGAGTTTTCTTATAGCTCTATATTATTTTAAGTTCTTATAGACTATTCCTTCAACAAATCCTATTGATAACTGTTACATGTGTCTGTGACATTTTATATTCTAAGTCCAAAGGTGGCGTTGGGGGGGATTCCCATTCCTCCAGAGTTGTGTGACGTCATCGAGAATTCCGGATAAATAGGCTGCTTCCTATTGATCTCGCGGGCGCCTCTTTCATCGCCCCTTGGGGATTATTTTGTTTTTCTACGCTTGGGTTTAGTTTGTAACTTTGTATTTTGGATATGTGATATTCTTTGTTGTTTAATCAGTAGCGTGCACATTTTGTTTAGTTAGAAAAAGCTGAGCGAGGGAAGCAGTGGTCTGGAAGACTACCCTCCGAGAACAGGTGTAGTCTGGCGTTCTGCTTTCTTAGCTTTCCTACTTGTGGATTAATATTATTTCTTTGTTCTTGTTCATTAGATTTTGTTTATTCCTTTGTGAATTATCATTCTTGGTTTTTTGTTTTTGTTTTTTTGGATGTTTGAGTTGAATTCCGTTATTGGAATAAATGGAGGCGTCTTGAAATTCACATCAGACGTGGTGATGACTCTTTTATATGTTTGGCCTGTATTCTTTATTTAATTGTTTGATTTAACAAGCTTTAAAATGGTTATAGGCCGTAACAATAACAAATTATTGAAATTTCATGCTGTCACGGAGATGAGCGCAATTATAGTTATAATCATGGCGAGGCGCTGTCTTTGTTATTCTACATTCAAACTGAACTGTTCATATTTTAATAATTCTAGGGGTTGAGTTAATTATGTTGAGTTATGATTTATATGTCTTTTGGCACAAGCCTAAACTTAAGGTCGCCGTGATTTTGCCAAGTAAGACATATTCCTGGATCAACATCTTTTGTTGATCCTGGTTCAACATTACAGTAAAAAAATATAGACTTAACCCAATCCCTACGCCTACACCTAATTCTAACCATAATTTATTCCTAATATCAGAGGGATATGATAGCTGATTAGCAAGGGTGTAGAAGAATCTGACTCTGCCTAAGCCTAAAACTGACATTTCATGAAAAGTTATTCCTCAGTTCTGATTGGTTGATTGAAATGTTCCAGATCAACAAGGATGTTGATCCAGGAACATGTTGTACTTGGTGAAATCACGTTCACCTAAATGGAACATGTCTGGCACCACACCGTTCAGCAGTTTCAAGAAATGAGGTATGCAAAATTATTCACGGCAAAACTGTAGCTATTCCGATATACAAATATATACAAGTAAATGTATTTTGTGTTTTAAACAACTTATAATGATCACAGTTGATGGCTTAGTTTAGGGGCTATACGTGCGCTACCATTTAGTAGAGCCTGTCCGATTTACAGCACGTGAATTCATCCATTTCTTGAAAGACAAAAAAGTGAGGGGCTGGTAAACAGGAAGAATAGAGTGGACTTTATATGTAGGCTACATGCAAGTGTTTAATGTGGAAAAATCGAATTATGTTTGAAAGGTTTAGCCTATTATTAGGCTACTACCGTTTCAATATACATCGGCGTTGTTCCTTCTTATTATTGTTATAAGTGGTTTATAGTAATTATGTGATTTAAATGTAATTCTAAAACATTAAATATCCTAAACATTATGTGGATAAAAACAATACAAGCGCTCACTTAGCAACTCCCTCTCTGGCTCAGTGTCAAAAGCTGTGCTAATCATACCAGTGTGATCATACGCTTCAGTAACCAGCCTATATTGATCAGAACATTTTTTTATTTTTATTTTTACATTTATTGCTTTATTGTATATTAAATAATTATGTTGTTCTGTCAAATTGTGTTATGCACATTAAGTTTTATAAAAACACACTGTCAAATATTGTCAACAGTGGAGTAAAGTTGTTACAGTCCAAATGAATTAGATTGAATAGCTGTCAGCTGCTAAATTTAAGTACACAATTAGATAATGCCAATTTAGGTCAACCAATTACCAAGCAATGCTTAATTTTGTTAAGTCTGTGGTGTAGAAAGGCCGCATTAGCAATTAAAGAAAAAAAAAATACTTAAAACAAGGTCAGGTCAAAGTGCCTGAAATTCAGACACATGGTCAGGTCAAGGTCTCAATTTTACTGGTAGTCCACTATATGAAGAATCTTTGGGTATAATATGTCACGATTTATATATGTAACGTGGGGAGGGAGATGAGAGGCAAGCGAATCCACATGCAAGCTTTTATTGTGTCGAGACAGAGACATAGTGGAAACAGGCAGGGTCTTAATAATTTTTGGTTTGACTCTTTAATATTTCATTCATATTTCATAACAGGTGTTAGTTGTCAGGGTTATGTTCTGTTTTGTCTCGTTTTTTCCTAGTGTTTTTACCTTGTGTTTCTAGTGTTTGGTTTAGTCTTTGTCTCCCCCCTTGGTTTGTTTAGTTTTGGTTTAGTCCAGGTTTCCCCCCCTTAGGTTTGTTCTTTTGGTTCAGTCTTGCCCTTATTTGTACTTCCCCTCGTTTCCTCGTTTGTGACCACTCCCCTGTTTCTGTGTATTTAAGTTTGGTGGTGCCCCTGGTCTTTGTCGGTGATTGTATTGTTTCACAGAGTGTTTCGTTGTGGTTGCTGGTCTCTGCTGTTCTCCCTCGGTTCCTGTTCTTTTTGGATTGTTTAATAAACTTGCAATTATTGGATTCCGCTCTCCTCCTGTTCATTCTCGCACACGACGACATACCCGTGACAGAATCACCGACCTCAAGGACAACAACATGGATGCCGAGAGGAGGATCATGGGCATTCGTCGGGGATTGAGGCCGGTGGAACGATATGTGGAGGAATTTTTGGAGGTTTGTCATCTGGTGAGTTGGAGCGATGCGATGATTAATACATGTTTTCTAATGGGGCTAAATAATTCCCAGTTGCTCAGTTCCATACCCTATGAGGATCGCTATAAACCGGTTGCTGAATTTATCAACCAGGTCCTCACCCTCAGTCATTCCGGTTTTTTACGTTGATGTGAAAGATTCCGATCTTTCCCCATTAGAGAACACGTTGCCGCTCCAGCCCACCATCAGCCAGCTTCCTCCACATGCCGTCCCGACCGGTCCGCTCCCTCTGGTCTTCCTGCGCTTTCTCCTGTTCGTTATTCCTCCTCTCGCATCGTCAGTCCGGAGATCGCGGCCAGCCCTCCGAGGTAATGGCCAACCTTGATGGCCAGTGTGCTAGACTCACCACTAATGTCTGTACGCACCGCCAAGCCCGAGTCTGCACGCAAGATGGCCGCCGCCACGCCAGAGTCTGCACGCAAGATGGCCGCCGCCACGCCAGAGTCTGCTCGCAAGAGGGCCGCCACGCCAGAGTCTGCTCGCAAGAGGGCCGCCACGCCAGAGTCTGTTCGCAAGATGGCCGCCACGCCAGAGTCTGCATGCAAGACGGCCTCCGTTCCTGAGCCCCCGGCCAAGATGGCCTCCGTTCCTGAGCCCCCGGCCAAGATGGCCTCCGTTCCTGAGCCCCCGGCCAAGATGGCCTCCGTTCCTGAGCCCCCGGCCAAGATGGCCGCCAAGCCTGAATCCCCGGCCAAGATGGCGTTCTTGCTAGAGCGCCCTCAAGTGACCGCGCCGCCAGAGCCCACGTCTCCTTTGTCACTTCCTGAGCTTAGTCAAGACTCAGCTCCATTTCCTGAGCCAAGGCAGGACACAGCTTCGCTTCCAGAGTTAAGTCAAGTTGCAGCTATAGTCCCAGTGTCAAGTCAAGCTGCTGCTGTTGTTCCAGTGTCAAATAAAGTGACCGCTGTTGTTCCAGAATCAAGTCAAGCTGCAGCTGTGTCTTCTGAGGCAAGTCATGTCGCAGCTGTGTTTACTGAGTCAAGTCAAGTTACGGCGACGCTTCCCGAGTCAAGTCAAGGAACGGTTACGTTCCCCGAAGCAAGTCAAGTGGCAGCTGCGACCCCTGAGTCAAGTCTAATCAAAGCTGTATCTTCTGAGTCAAGTCAAGTTCCAGGTGCGTTCCCTGAACCAAGTCAAGCTACGGCTGCTGTTCCAGTATCAAGTCAAGTTAACACTGTTGCTCCTGTCTTAAGTCAAGTTACAGCTGCATTTCCTGAGTTCAGTCAAATTTCGGAAGCGCTCACTTAGCAACTCCCTCTCTGTCAGTGTCAAAAGCTGTGCTAATCATACCAGTGTGATCATACGCTTCAGTAACCAGCCTATATTGATCAGAACATTTTTTTATTTTTATTTTTACATTTATTGCTTTATTGTATATTAAATAATTATGTTGTTCTGTCAAATTGTGTTATGCACATTAAGTTTTATAAAAACACACTGTCAAATATTGTCAACAGTGGAGTAAAGTTGTTACAGTCCAAATGAATTAGATTGAATAGCTGTCAGCTGCTAAATTTAAGTACACAATTAGATAATGCCAATTTAGGTCAACCAATTACCAAGCAATGCTTAATTTTGTTAAGTCTGTGGTGTAGAAAGGCCGCATTAGCAATTAAAGAAAAAAAAAATACTTAAAACAAGGTCAGGTCAAAGTGCCTGAAATTCAGACACATGGTCAGGTCAAGGTCTCAATTTTACTGGTAGTCCACTATATGAAGAATCTTTGGGTATAATATGTCACGATTTATATATGTAACGTGGGGAGGGAGATGAGAGGCAAGCGAATCCACATGCAAGCTTTTATTGTGTCGAGACAGAGACATAGTGGAAACAGGCAGGGTCTTAATAATTTTTGGTTTGACTCTTTAATATTTCATTCATATTTCATAACAGGTGTTAGTTGTCAGGGTTATGTTCTGTTTTGTCTCGTTTTTTCCTAGTGTTTTTACCTTGTGTTTCTAGTGTTTGGTTTAGTCTTTGTCTCCCCCCTTGGTTTGTTTAGTTTTGGTTTAGTCCAGGTTTCCCCCCCTTAGGTTTGTTCTTTTGGTTCAGTCTTGCCCTTATTTGTACTTCCCCTCGTTTCCTCGTTTGTGACCACTCCCCTGTTTCTGTGTATTTAAGTTTGGTGGTGCCCCTGGTCTTTGTCGGTGATTGTATTGTTTCACAGAGTGTTTCGTTGTGGTTGCTGGTCTCTGCTGTTCTCCCTCGGTTCCTGTTCTTTTTGGATTGTTTAATAAACTTGCAATTATTGGATTCCGCTCTCCTCCTGTTCATTCTCGCACACGACGACATACCCGTGACAGAATCACCGACCTCAAGGACAACAACATGGATGCCGAGAGGAGGATCATGGGCATTCGTCGGGGATTGAGGCCGGTGGAACGATATGTGGAGGAATTTTTGGAGGTTTGTCATCTGGTGAGTTGGAGCGATGCGATGATTAATACATGTTTTCTAATGGGGCTAAATAATTCCCAGTTGCTCAGTTCCATACCCTATGAGGATCGCTATAAACCGGTTGCTGAATTTATCAACCAGGTCCTCACCCTCAGTCATTCCGGTTTTTACGTTGATGTGAAAGATTCCGATCTTTCCCCCATTAGAGAACACGTTGCCGCTCCAGCCCACCATCAGCCAGCTTCCTCCACATGCCGTCCCGACCGGTCCGCTCCCTCTGGTCTTCCTGCGCTTTCTCCTGTTCGTTATTCCTCCTCTCGCATCGTCAGTCCGGAGATCGCGGCCAGCCCTCCGAGGTCATGGCCAACCTTGATGGCCAGTGTGCTAGACTCACCACTAATGTCTGTACGCACCGCCAAGCCCGAGTCTGCACGCAAGATGGCCGCCGCCACGCCCGAGTCTGCACGCAAGATGGCCGCCGCCACGCCAGAGTCTGCTCGCAAGATGGCCGCCACGCCAGAGTCTGCTCGCAAGAGGGCCGCCACGCCAGAGTCTGTTCGCAAGATGGCCGCCACGCCAGAGTCTGCATGCAAGACGGCCTCCGTTCCTGAGCCCCCGGCCAAGATGGCCTCCGTTCCTGAGCCCCCGGCCAAGATGGCCTCCGTTCCTGAGCCCCCGGCCAAGATGGCCTCCGTTCCTGAGCCCCCGGCCAAGATGGCCGCCAAGCCTGAAGCCCCGGCCAAGATGGCGTTCTTGCTGAGCGCCCTCAAGTGACCCGCCGCCAGAGCCCACGTCTCCTTTGTCACTTCCTGAGCTTAGTCAAGACTCAGCTCCATTTCCTGAGCCAAGGCAGGACACAGCTTCGCGTCCAGAGTTAAGTCAAGTTGCAGCTATAGTCCCAGTGTCAAGTCAAGCTGCTGCTGTTGTTCCAGTGTCAAATAAAGTGACCGCTGTTGTTCCAGAATCAAGTCAAGCTGCAGCTGTGTCTTCTGAGGCAAGTCATGTCGCAGCTGTGTTTACTGAGTCAAGTCTTTGTCACTTCCTGAGTCAAGTCAAGGAACTCAGCTCCATTTCAAGTGGCAGCTGCGACCCCTGAGTCAAGTCTAATCAAAGCTGTATCTTCTGAGTCAAGTCAAGTTCCAGGTGCGTTCCCTGAACCAAGTCAAGCTACGGCTGCTGTTCCAGTATCAAGTCAAGTTAACACTGTTGCTCCTGTCTTAAGTCAAGTTACAGCTGCATTTCCTGAGTTCAGTCAAATTTCGGAGTCCAGCCAAGTTGCAACTGTGTTACCCGAGTCAAGTCACGTCACGGCTGAGTCAAGTCACGTCACGGCTGAGTCAAGTCACGTCACGGCTGAGTCAAGTCACGTAACGGCCGAGTCCAGTCAAGACACAGCTCCACTTCCTGAGTCAAGTCAAGCGGCCGAGTCAAGTCAAGCGGCCGAGTCAAGTCAAGCGGCCGAGTCAAGTCAAGCGGCCGAGTCAAGTCAAGCGGCCGAGTCAAGTCAAGCCACTGTTGCAGTTCCTGAGTCGAGTCAAGCCACAGCTGTAGTCCCAGCGTCAAGTCAAGCCACGGCTGTAGCGGCTGAATCGAGTCAAGCCACGGCTATACTTCCCGAGTCAAGTCAAGCCACGGCTGTAGCTGCTGAATCGAGTCAAGCCATGGCTGTAGTTCCTGAGCCGAGTCAAGCCATGACTGTACTCTCTTCCACCAGAGAAGCCGCGCCCATGCCCCCAGAGGTGTCAGCCCCGGCTGTAGAGCCTCCTATGGGGGCGGCGTCAACCCATAAACTCTCTGCTTCTCCCCTTCCTCTGTTCACCTCCTCTATCCCTGCTCTCCCCAGGTCCAGGCCGTGACGCAGTTGCTCGCGCTGCCCAGGGAGGCCCTAGCGCGCCCTCCTGCGCGCCCTCCAGAGTCGGCTCCTCCTCCAGCGCGCCCTCCTGCGCGCCCTCCAGAGTCGGCTCCTCCTCCAGCGCGCCCTCCTGCGCACCCTCCAGCGCGCCCTCCAGAGTCGGCTCCTCCTCCAGCGCGCCCTCCTGCACGCCCTCCAGAGTCGGCTCCTCCTCCAGCGCGTCCTCCAGAGTCGGCTCCTTCTTCAGCGCGCCTTCCAGAGACGGCTCCTCCTCCAGCGCGTCCTCCTGCGCGCCCTCCAGAGTCGGCTCCCCCTCCAGCGCGCCCTCCTGCGCGCCCTCCAGAGTCGGCTCCTCCTCCAGCGCGCCCTCCTGAGTCAGCGCGCCCTCCTGAGTCAGCGCGCCCTCCTGCGCGCCCCCCTCCTCCAGCACGCCCTTCAGCGCGCCATCCAGAGTCTGCGCGCGCTCCTCCTCCAGCGCGCCCTCCAGAGTCTGCGCGCGCTCTTCCTCCAGCGCGCCCTCCTGAGCCAGCACCTTATCCAGCGCTCCCTAGGGCTGTCAGAACCATAAAATCCCCCAAGAAAATTTTGGGGGGGGGCTACTTCCCTGTTCAGCCATGGCCTCCTGAACTGTTTACCCGGCCATGGCTTCCCGAACCCCTGGACCCGCCATGGCCACAAGGACTGTGTGCTTGGCCATGGCTCCCCGAATCCTCAGACCCGCCATGGGCCCCTGAGCTCCCTGATCCGCCCTGGAGGCCGTCTCCACATCCGGTGCCTCCTGTGTCCCTGCCTACCGGCCTCCAGAGCACCCACCCCCCCCACCCCAGTGTGTGTTACGGCGCGAGTCGCGCCTTGTAGGAGGGGGGGGTAATGTCAGGGTTATGTTCTGTTTTGTCTCGTTTTTTCCTAGTGTTTTTCCCTTGTGTTTCTAGTGTTTGGTTTAGTCTTTGTCTCCCCCCTTGGTTTGTTTAGTTTTGGTTTAGTCCAGGTTTCCCCCCCTTAGGTTTGTTCTTTTGGTTCAGTCTTGCCCTTATTTGTACTTCCCCTCGTTTCCTCGTTTGTGACCACTCCCCTGTTTCTGTGTATTTAAGTTTGGTGGTGCCCCTGGTCTTTGTCGGTGATTGTATTGTTTCACAGAGTGTTTCGTTGTGGTTGCTGGTCTCTGCTGTTCTCCCTCGGTTCCTGTTCTTTTTGGATTGTTTAATAAACTTGCAATTATTGGATTCCGCTCTCCTCCTGTTCATTCTCGCACACGACGACATACCCGTGACATTAGTATGGTATGTGCTTATATGGTAATCTTTTTTTAAACAACAAATGTAATGTGGTCCCACAACATAACAAATCATATTTAATATTACATATCATGTTGTTGTTGTTGTTGTTGTTGTTTTACATTCAAACCTCTCCTTTAATGACCCCCTGTGTTTATTAAAAAGATTGATTGTTGAAATGGAAGAATGATTTAATAAAAAATAAATGAGAATGATTAGTAATTGTTTTTTATTGACCTGATTAGCTAAGCCCTCAAAACATTTTAGTGTTTAGTGGTACAGTTTTGCATGATTTGTAGATTATTGCATTCTTAAGGACTCTACACTTACATTTCTTTTCAGGAGCACTACTGTTAAGTCAAGTCAAGTCAAGTCACCTTTATTTATATACCGCCTTTAACAATACAGAATTGTGACAAGGCGGCTGTACAGTATTAAATAGGAAACAGTACATCAACAATGCCAAAGGCAACATTAAACACTCACATTATAGGTAAAGGTAGTTAATCAAAAACAATAAAATAAAATGCAATATTGTGTTAAGAGAAAGTGTCCCCAACTAAGCAAGCCAGAGGCGACAGCGGCAAGGAACCAAAACTCCATCGGTGACAAATGGAGAAAAAAAAAACCTTGGGAGAAACCAGGCTCAGTCGGGGGGCCAGTTCTCCTCTGGCCAAAGTTCCCGTGGTCTTGTGCCGACAGCCGTCTAGGTGATGTGGTCTTTAATGTGGATCCGTCTCTGGGGCTCATCTAGTTGATGTGGACTCCGCTGACATTCAGGGCTGTAGAGGTCGTCTCTAGGTGCTGATCCACCGTCTGGGCTGGGTTCGGACTGGATCCGGGGGACTGCAGTGACCATCTGATCTGGATACGGACTGGATCTGGTGGTTAATGTGACCTCGGAATAAGAGAGAAACAGACTAATATTAGCGTAGATGCCATTCTTCTGACGATGCACCGAGTACAT
>NW_026127487.1:0-21699 GCF_022985175.1 Labeo rohita
GCATTTGAGAATAAATTATGATTCCAACATAATGCAGCTCTTGAAGCCATTTTTATTTATTTAACCATCTGGTTGTGTTCGGATTCCTGTCACACTTGTAGTGTTCCCGGTCAAAAATGACCGGACTCCAAACAATTGCTTATAAATCTCTCATTATATTATCACTAAAGTTTGGATTCATTCTTCTTGTCAGCTTGTTTTCTTTCATTTAGGACTGGTTTTGTGTTTCTATTTGGATCTGATTAATCATAGGCCTCATTTTTCTGAGAGAAGGTACCTCGTTTTTTGAGTGAAAAAAAAAAAAAAAAATTTTTTTTAAATAATTTTCATAATATAAGATAAAAAAATTTTTCATAATGTTTATAAGATTTGCCTTTAAACGCTTTTAAAAAAAATGCAAAAAGTCACACTTGTGGTGTTCCCGGTCAAAAATGACACTAATGTTGCTTATAAATGTTTATATAATTATCACCAAATATTGGAAGTTTGTTTTTTTCATTTAGGACTGGTTTTGTGTTTCTTTTGCATTGTTTAATCGTAGGCCTCATTTATCCGAAAGTAGGCAAAACTGTACAAAATTGCAGAAAATCACACTTGTCAAAAATGGCCGGCCATTGAAAGTGAATGGGGAACAATGAAAGTAAGAAAAACAGCTAGCGTTCAGGAGCATTTTGTGCTTGCAAACATAAAGGCCTTGGACCTGTGCATGTATAGATGCATGCTTGCTTACACACACACACACACACACACAAACTATTGTGAGTATTATATCTATTTAATCCTACCTTGAACTGCATGCAATATGCTTTTTTGATAACTCTCTCTGTGATAAACGTCTTACTCTGCCTTGTCTTTAGCCTAGGTTTTGAGGCTTTCATGTTTTCACAGAGTAGACGAAAGTTTACAAATAAATGCTTTAGCACAAAGAGAGCTACAGCTTCTTGTTTCATGATATTGTCTCTGTTTGACATTGTCAGTGTGCAGGACATATATAACTAAATATAACAGTTTTGGTTTGTTGTTCCATGAAATGGTATAATGTAAATAATCTTAATGTGTTATTTCTTGCATGTCACGATGGTCAGATTTAACAGGAACAGCATAAATGTTACTTTGTGCCCATTTTCAGAAAATAAAATCATTTCAAAATAAAGATCCTGTTTTTTGTGATCTTCCCCATTCACTTTCAATGGCTGGCCATGTTTGACGAGTGTGACTTTGTGCAATTCTGTACAAAATAAAGGTATTTAAAAGCAAACTTCCTGATTAAACCTTAAAGCACACGAGTGTGAGAAACAGTGCAAATTTTCATAAATTTTTATCTCATATTGTGAAAGTTATTCACAAAAAATGCTTTATTCACTCAAAAAATTAGGTGCCTACTTTCAGATAAATGAGGCCTACGATTAATCCTGAGAACAAAGTCAGTAGGTTTGAGTCCAATGCAATAACGTTAACTAGTATTTTTGGGAAAAATAAAATCTTTTCTGGGTCATTTTGACCCGAACACAACCAGAGGGTCAAGTTAGCTTTATTATTTGAGTCTTTGTAACCATAAAAATGTTTTCTTCTTGTTTTGTAGTGAACTTGCAGCAGCCCAACATTTCCCACAGTGCTCCTGATGGACATTTTGTCGTGGGGTCTCAGGGGCCAGTGATCACCAGGGGCCACAGTTTCACTATCATCTGTTCCACTGAATCTCAGTATCCTAGAGGCTCTTTTCAGCTGTTCAGAGGGTCAAACATCACCAGGAGTGAGTCAGCTGTCAATCATTCTGCCTCCTTCACCTTTCCTGAGGCAGATTATTCACATGAGGGAACATACAGTTGTGTTTATGAAGTCAGTGTCTCCTCACGCTCCTTCCGTTCATCTGCCTCTGAACTGCTGCTCATCACTATCACAGGTACTGATGTGTAAGAGTCTAAAAACAAGCTGGACTGCTGGTAATTAAAGTTCCCCTTCAGTCGTTTCACTACGACGTTACATATGGGAACTCGCTTGAGTGACCAATCACCTCTGAGTTTTACAGAAAAGGCCAATGAAATTGGCAAGTGGAGTTTGCGTGCAACACCACTCCCCCGTACATACGGGTATATAACATGGCGGCGCGCATCCACTCATTCAGATTTTCGCTTCAGAGCCTCACCGCGACGAGCTGTTTTTTGTTTTGTAAAAAACGAAATATTCAAACTCCTGCAGAGTAACCTCATTGCGAGCGTATGTCCATGGCCACGTTGAGGTCCCGCCTCTCGTTCGCTAGACGGCTCCCCTCGTCGTCTTCCCGCGGCAGTTCGTCGGGCCAGAAAGGCTTTACGGCTACTACGGCGAGGCGCTTAGGGGACCTCCAGGTGACAGTGCAGAATGCTCCGCAGGGTAAAACCCCACGGGCTTCCGCTCCACCATGTGGTCCCGTGGTGATGCCCAAACAGACCGCTCCCCCGTCTAAAAGCGGGCCCAGCGTCTCTTTTGGTGCTCCCCCGGAGGAAGAGATGTCTATCTCAGCATCAGAGGGTGAACGGTCGGCAGATGAGGCGGGCGCTTCGGCGGAGCGGCGCTCCTCAGCCCTCGCTACCCTTGACGGCGGGGCGGCCAGGGGGTACGAGGGGGTCCCTCAGGTTGAGGGTGCGGTTGCGGTGCATTTATGCCCGCAAGACGCCGCCACCTGGCGGGGCTCTCCGCGCCTCCCGTCCAAAGCCTGTAGGCTTTCATCGACTCTTACCGGCAGAGCCTACAGTGCTGCGGGCCAGGCCGCCACTGCCCTGCACGCCATGGCCACCCTGCAGGTCTACCAGGCCAAGGCGTTGAAAGAACTGCACAAGGGTAGTCCTGACCAAGCGGTGATGCAGGAGCTGCGTGCGGCGACTGACTTCGCCCTCCGGGCGACTAAAGTCACGGCGCGGTCCCTTGGTCAGGTGATGTCCACACTCGTGGTCCAGGAACGCCACCTCTGGCTGAACCTGGCGCAGAAAGCACGCTTTCTCGACGCTCCTGCCTCCCAGGCTGGCCTCTTCGGCGACACTGTCGAGGACTTTGCCCAGCAGTTCTCGGCAGTCCAGAAGCAGACCGAGGCAATTAAACACATCTTGCCCCAGCGTGAGACTACCAGGAAGTCCCCGGGTGCCCAGCCTCAGCCTGCTCGTCGCCGAGGGCGCCCCCCTGCGGCCCCCAAGAAGCAAGAACAACCTGCTCCGTCTTCGGCTGAGGCCCATGATGCGCGCCTCGCTGCCAGACGTTGTGGCCGCCGCAGGGGAGCGGCGCCGCCCGCTGCTCAGGGGCCAGCAACCAAGACCCCTGACATGGGCAGCCCGGAGATGGTGGAAGCTGCTCTTCGGGGGACGAGAACATCTGTGCCCCCACTCCTGGAGCAGGGCCGGGACCTTATGTACGTTCAGCCGCCGTCGACCTACGGGTCGGTGGTACCCACCCACTCACAGAAAGAGCAATTTTCCACATCTCTAGGCCAAGTGCCCCGGGATCTGTTCCTGAGCGACAATATGTCTCCTCTGGTTCGGACTCGGAGCCAACATTCGCCAGCGCGGGAACCTGGGAAGAAGGTAAGTGCTGCCCAGCGCGGCCAGACTGCTCTCCAGGACGTTCATCCTTCTGGGACCAGTCCCCTTCCCCTTCCCCTTCCCGCAGGCTGCCCCACCGCGGTCACGTCGGTCAACGCTCCACTGATCCCACTGGCGACCAGGCTGGCGGCCTGGTTAGAGCTGCCCAGCCCGTCCCGGTGGTTGATCCGGACGGTACGTCTCGGCTACGCGATTCAATTCGCCAGGCGCCCGCCCAAGTTCAGGGGCGTCCTTTTCACTTCTGTCCGCTCGGACATGGATGCCTCTGTCCTGCGTTCAGAGATTGCTGTCTTGCTGGCGAAGGACGCAATCGAGCCTGTCCCTCCAGCCAAGATGAAGTCGGGGTTTTACAGCCCCTACTTCATCGTGCCCAAGAAGAGTGGTGGGTTACGATCAATCCTGGATCTTCGAGTGTTGAATCGGTCCCTTCTCAGGCTGCCGTTCAAAATGCTCACTTCGAAACGCATCCTTTCGTGCGTTCGACACCAGGATTGGTTTGCAGCCATAGACCTGAAGGACGCGTACTTTCACGTCTCGATTTTGCCTCGACACATACCCTTTCTATGGTTTGCTTTCGAGGGTCCAGCGTATCAGTACAAGGTGCTCCCTTTTGGCCTGTCCCTGTCCCCCCCCGCGTCTTTACGAAGGTCGCGGAGGGGGCCCTGAACCCGCTATGGCGGAAGGGCGTTCGCATCCTCAACTATCTCGACGACTGGCTCATCATGGCTCACTCGCGAGATCAGTTGTGCGAACACAGGGACCTGGTGCTCCAGCACCTCAGCCATGTGGGCCTTCGGGTCAACCGAGAGAAGAACAAACTCTCCCCAGTGCAGAGGATCTCTTTTCTCGGCATGGAGCTGGACTCGGTCAATATGACAGCCTGCCTCACCAACGAGCGCACGCAGTCAGTGCTGAACTGTCTGAAATCTTTCAGGCGCAAAACAGCGATCCCTCTCAAAACTTTTCAGAGGCTCCTGGGGCATATGGCGGATTGGCGTTTCCCCACAGTGTCGCCGCCTATTCAGCCCGTGGTCAGACCCTGCTTTCCTACGGGCCGGAGTCCCCTTAGGACAGGTCTCCAGGCATGTTGTGGTTCACACGGATGCCTCCACCTCGGGTTGGGGTGCTGTATGCAACGGGCAAGCAGCCTCGGGCTCCTCGACGGGACCTCGACTGCTTTGGCACATCAATTGCCTGGAGTTGCTAGCGGTGCTTCTCGCGCTGCGTCGCTTTCTTCCGATGCTCCGCCACATCAGGGTGGTCTACGCTCCCGTCGTATGTCGCAACTCGCCCGCCATCTGCTCCTGTGGAGTCAGACGTGGCTGAAATCGCTGCGCGCCGTTCATATTCCAGGGGAGCTCAACTGACCCACCCTGGAGAATGGCGACTCCACCCCCAGACAGTCCAGCTGATCTGGAGTCGATTCGGCGAGGCCCAGATCTGTTTGCTTCCCCGGAATCCTCCCACTGCCAGCTCTACTACTCCCTCGGCAGGGACACACTGGCACACAGCTGGCCTCCGGGACCCAAGTACGCCTTTCCCCCAGTGAGCATCCTTGCACAGACCCTGTGCAAGATCAGGGAGGACGGGGAGCAGGTTCTGTTGGTTGCGCCGTATTGGCCCACCCGGACCTGGTTTGTCGACCTCACGCTCCTCGCGACAGCCCCTCCCTGGAAGATCCCCTTGAGGAAGGACCTTCTTTCTCAGGGGATGGGCACAATTTGGCACCCGCGTCCCGATCTATGGAACCTGCACGTGTGGCTTCTGGACGGGACACGGTAGACCTCTCCGGCCTTCCACAGGCCGTGATAGAAACTATCACTCAGTCTAGAGCCCCCTCCACGAGGCAGGCCTACACACTGAGGTGGGGTCTCTTCGTTGACTGGTGTGCCTCCCGTGGGGAGGACCCACAGAGATGTCCGATCGCAGTGGTGCTTTCCTTTCTGCAAGAGAAGCTGGAGCGTAGGCTGTCCCCTTCAACTCTCAAAGTGTATGTCGCAGCCATCGCGGCATATCACAATGCAGTCGATGGAGCATCCATCGGGAAGCATCAGCTGGTCGTGAGGTTCCTCAGAGGTGCGAGAAGGGTTAATCCCCCTAGACTGCACCTCGTACCCTCTTGGGATCTCTCCGTCGCCCTTCGGGGCCTGCGGGGACCTCCCTTCGAGCCGCTGGTTTCAGTCGAGCTTAAGTTCCTGTCGCTTAAGACAGCGCTCCTGACCGCGCTCACCTCCATCAAGAGGGTTGGGGACCTACAAGCCTTCTCTGTCAACGAAGCGTGCCTGGAGTTCAGGCCGGCTGATTCTCACGTTGTCCTGAGACCCCGGCCCGGCTATGTGCCCAAGGTTCCCACCACACCCTTTCGGGATTAGGTGGTGAACCTGCAAGCTCTGCCCCCGGAGGAGGCAGACCCGGCCTTAGCGTTGCTGTGTCCCGTTTGTGCTTTACGGGTTTACGTGGACCGCACCCGGAGCTTTAGACGCTCCGAGCAGCTCTTTGTTTGCTTCGGAGGACAGCAGAAGGGAAATGCTGTCTCCAAGCAGAGGTTGGCCCATTGGGTGGTAGATGCCATCTCTCTGGCCTATGAAAGCCAGGGAGAGCCGTGCCCCCTAGGAGTTCGAGCTCACTCCACTCGGAGTGTTACCTCCTCCTATGCGCTGGCGCACGGCGCCTCGCTAGCAGACATCTGCAGAGCTGCGGGCTGGGCGACACCTAACACCTTTGCGAGATTTTATAATCTCCGCGTAGAGCCCGTGTCCTCCCGTGTGTTAAGGTAACATCAGGTAATTTACGGGAGGCCGGCAGGTGTCGGCTTGCTGCGCCATTCCCACGGGATCCATGCGCTATTTTCCCAGAATGTTCCCTCCGGCGAACCCTGGGTCCTCCATGCCCCGCAGTCAGGACTAGATGCGGAGTAGTCCACGACTGTGCTCCGACTCGGTCTCCTTCGCCCAGAAGGTTGTGGCAAAATGTCTCAGTATTTTTCCACAGTCAGCCAGAAGGCTGTGTTTTCCCTCATATATCTATAACCAGAATAGATATATTCAATTTCTTTATTCCACATGCCTAAACCACATGTGCTCCGCCCCCCCAACCCATGCTTCAGTACATCTGGCACCCCTATGGGGCCCCTCTATTGGTCCCTAGGGTGTTGGGAACTTTACGTATTGACTCCACTTTCTGACATGTCCGCCTGTCAGCACTTGGTGTCTTGCGTAACGCGGCCTTAGGGTTGTGGCCTTTTCCATGGGTCTGTTCCCATATGTAACGTTGTAGTGAAACGACTGAAGGGGAACGTCTAGGTTACGTACGTAAGCCTCGTTCCCTGAAGGAGGGAACGGAGACGTTACATCCCCTGCCACAACCCTAGGTCGCGCTGACGCCGGGCTGCGGCTCGGCTCCTCAGCAAAAACCTGAATGAGTGGATGCGCGCCGCCATCTTATATACCCGTATGTACGGGGGAGTGGCGTTGCATGCAAACTCCACTCGCCAATTTCATTGGCCTTTTCTGTAAAACTCAGAGGTGATTGGTCACTCAAGCGAGTTCCCATATGTAACGTCTCCGTTCCCCCCTTCAGGGAACGAGGGTTACGTACGTAACCTAGACGTTTAACTCAAACACGTGTGTCTCTCTCAGCCTCCCTGCGTCCTGTCATTGGTACTTCAGTGTCAGCTGTGCTGCTCTTATTGTCTGTCCTCATCATCCTCCTGCTGAAGAGAAGACAAAAGCAAAGGAACAACGAAACACATTTGAAGTGCTCTTTTACAAAAAGGTAGTGATTTTATTTCTATAAAATAAGTCAGATGATGTCTTTCAAAACTTTCTTTCAAAGTCACTGCCTTTTTTAACATTTTCCTTTAATTATCCTTCATTTCTATGCAATATCACTAGGTCAAGCTGCATCGCATAGTAGCAAAAATGAAGAAGATGATGAGGCTGATTATGAAAATTTGAAACGTCATGAAAACATGGATCATGATGATTCTGAACAGGACTACATTAATGTGTACTCTGATCAATCTGAAGAGCACTGTATTAATGTAAATGTTACAGAGAAAAGTGTGGTAGACAAATCTGATGATGACATTTATGAAAGCCCTTGTGATTAAAAATGAGTGAACCCAAAAACTACAGTTATTTAGGCTCAAAACAGATGAAATATGGCAGCTTTGATTTGAATCAAGAAAGAAGTTCAGTTGACAGTGTGACATTGTAGCACGTTGTAATATGACCATATGACAGCTTAAAATGTTATCTGATTGAATAAAAAAAAATACACACAACAAACTAAAATATTTTGTCAATAAAATAAAGTGATTAACTTTTTCAAATAAAATAATTTTTAAGAAAAATATTTTTAAGAATTAAAAATAATCTAATTTTTGAGTTTCACAATGAACACATCGCAACCGTGTGTGGTACGGCCCTGATCGCAAAACACAGCTATACAGTATAGTTGAAAACAATGTGCGCAAATAGATGAAACACATTCAGACATTCAGAAAAACACTCCCCTCCCCTCCAAACACAGCTCTCATAGAACACGTGACACATAAACGAGCCAAAATGCATTTCTTGAAATAATAATTTCTGAACCATCAACATCGATTGTCAGTCTTTATTCACCTCTTTCTTGTGGTTTCTTGTTAAAATCTATAAAAGTAAATAGTGAAAATTACATCCCTAATGTAACAGAACGTCATACTTTAATATAGCGGGGCACATTGTAACATAGTGTTACAACTTTTCCCATTTGCACGACTGGAATTTAAAACTAGTGTCTTCTGCTGGTTTGCTAAACTGATAAATAACAGATTGGGGATTAAAATAATAGCAGATTTGTCTTATTTTAAATGAATATTAAAAACTGAGATGAAAATTTACTTCAGCCAGAAATTTACTTTTACTATGGTACAATAAATATTCAGCGATATCTTCAAAAGGCTTTTAAATTTTGGCGCACTTTTTTCTCTGTATAGTGTTGCTTTGGCAACTAGTAAATACCATAAATGTGGTTATGCTAGCATGTGTGAAAATATTTAAACTACATGTGATACAACTAACCCCACGTTAGTTTGTGCCCCACGCTCCCCTACAGCCTACAGTTTGCTAGCTAGCTATGCCTTTGTCACATAAATGCATATTACCTTGTTGCAGTAATTTACAAAACGCAGTGGACACAACCCCCAGCATATGAGAAACAACATCATGGAAGTTTTTTTCTGCAAAATGTTAATGGGTGTTACCCAGTCAGTGGAATGTTTTCAAAACATGATGGGCATTTTCAACTGCTTTACCTGATTCATTCTGATCCACTGGGGGCTTGCATTAGGGGTCGATCTTCAGGTAAACCAGCTAAAAAAACACCAACTGTAGTTTGAAAATGTCTATAAAATGTTTTGTGTTGAGTAATTTAAAAGTGAATCATGTTGTGTTTAGCATTTTAACATTTCTGAATGTGAGTGTATGTATGCCAACTGAGTTGACTTGTTCTTAGGTGACTTCATGCTTTCTTTTTCAGAAAGTGTGATGTAAGCCAGCTTTTTAAAAATTAAATCACTGGACAACTTGAAGCCTGACATCAGACTCCTGAAACTAATTATTTTAAAGGTTGTAGTACATTTGTCATTTTGTCCTTATTGTCCCACTTTTATTTTTTATTTTTTTTAATGACTGGTCTTCTAAATCTTTTTGTCTTTGGCTGCGTTCAAAATAAAGTGATTTAATGGCATGAAAATGTGTACTCTTTATTTTAAAAGGTTCTCCCTAAACATTGCAATGTTCAGGAATTTATTGAAGTTCAACAGAAATGTAGTTCAAATGTTGTTTCAATGTTAACTTGGTACATCAGATGGCAACATTGTTTTATGTTGACATTTCAGTAGTATTTTCAGTATTTTTATTTTTTTTTAAAGCGATTAGTGAGCCCTTTCAGTCTGGCTTTAAGCCCTGCCATAGCACAGAGACAGTGTTGGTCAAGGTGTTAAATTACATCATTGTCTCACCGGACAATGTCGAAAATGTTATTTTAATTCTGCTTGACCTTAGCGTTTGATATGGTGGACCATAAGATTTTAATAAACCACGTAGAACATTGAGTTGGTTTAAAAGGCAACATGCTTAAATGGTTTAAATGTTATCTCACAGACAGATCTTTTTCTGTTAGTCTGTTAGTTGGGGAGTTCCACCAAGGTCAATTCTGGCTCCAATTATTTTCTCCCGTTATATGTTACCATTGGGTGCTATCTTTTGGAAACATAAAGTATCACTCCAGTGTTATGCTGATAATACGCAGATGTATTTCCCAGTGAGACAGTTAAATTCAAATTCACTTGATGCTTTATTAGCATGTTTATGCAATGTTAAGGACTGGATGGCTGCAAATTTGTTGAACCTTAACGAAAACTAAACTGAATTATTGTGTTTGGCCTAGAAAGCATGAAGTGCTTCAGTGCTTAAATGCAACTTCTTTTAATGGATTTGTTAAATCTAGTGTAAAAAATCTGGGATTTGTTCTAGATATTGGTTTAAAGTTGGACAGCCAAATTAATAATGTGGTGAGATCCTGTTTCTTTAATCTGTGTCTTTTAGCTAAGACCAAACTATTTCTATCCAGTTAATATTTTGAGAAAGCTATTACGGCCATTGTCTTTTCATGAATGGATTACTGTAATTCCCTATATTATGGAGTTGATGTTTAAGCACTTATGTGTCTACAGAAAATTCAAAATGCAGCAGCAAAAATGATCAAGTCGGCAAAGAAATACAAATCTGTGACCCCGCCATTAATTTCATTAAAGTGGTTGCTAGTACGACTTAGAATAATTTACGAGACAAAATATAAACATAGAGGTGATAGAGCTTTTTGTGGAATGCCCTTCCTCTATCGATTCGATCTATCAAATCTTTACCTATGTTCAAAGCTGTGCTAAAACAACATCTGTTAAATACAAATGGGGAGCATTTTTAAAGGGGTTATTATGTATGTGTATTTATGTGATTTTCAAGTGTTTTAGCTGTGATTGTGAAGCACTTTGGGGCAACACCAGTTGTATTAAATTGTGCTATATAAACAAACAAACAAACAAAGTGTTTGAACAACAGACATTGATCAACATCAAATTGTAATATTGATCCAACAATATTATATATTTTTCTCTTTTTCCCAATAATGATTCAACAATGGTGATGTACAATCAACATCATACAGTAGTGTAATGCTGATTCAATGACATTTCCATTGTTTTTTTTTTTTTTTGAAAACTGAATATTAATTATTAAACTGAATATTGATTAAGTGACATTTTCACCATTCACTATTCTTTCATAACATTAATTCAATGATTTTCTGTTTAAATCGTACCATAGTTTCTGATGCATCAACAATGATTTACCATTGTTTCAGTGATGTTGCTCATATCTGGTTTTAGATGGATACTATAACTATTCTAAAATCTTTTAAAAGGAAAGGATGTGTGGCCAAGTATGGTGTCCCATACTCTAAATGTGTGTTCTGCATTTTACCCATCCAAGTGCAATCACACGGCAGTGAGTAGTGAACACACACACACACACACACACACACACACACACTGCAAGCACACAACCAGAGTAATGGGCAGTCATTGCTGCAGCGCCCGGGAAGCAGTTGGGGGTTCAGTGTCTTGCTCAAAGTTCTCACCTCCTGTCAAGCAGTTTGGAGAACGAAATTATATTGATAACCCATCGCTTCTAAGGCCATCCATAGATTTGGACATTTTGGAATTTTTTCCAAGTACAGTCAAATCCATGTTATGTTCAACATGAAAAATAATAATAATAATAATAAAATAAATAAATAAAATAAAATAAAATAAATAAATAACATAAATAACATGAAATTAAGAAAATATATTAATATACGTCTCCCACTCAAACTCAACTGGTAACTTGACTCTGATTTGAACAAGAGACTTGGAGACTTTAAACATAAATAAATTACTTTGCAACACAAATCTCACCATACATCCTTACATATTAAAAATGGCTGATTAGAGATCAGCTTACAAAAATTAACAAGCTTACATGTTGCTGCATTACCATTGGGTCCATATCTTTCCCTAAAAGGCTGTATCAAATTGTGAGTGGTTTTCCTAACACTTTATCTAAGAAATGAGCTCAGTCAAACAAATACTCTTCAGCTGAGACATTAACATAGTATATAAACAGCCAGCTTTCTAACAACAGGATCATTTGGAGAGTGATGTTATTTTTAGTGCTATTTGTATCTATTGTGTAACAAAAACCCAGATGTAGAAAACAAGTCATTTTGGCAGCATCAATAAAAGCTGTTTTTGGGCTAACAAAGAAGTTTTGAGCTATGACTCACAGTATGTTTAGTATATGGACCTCTTATATAGACTGCTTTTAAAGGGGTCATGCATATATATATATATGTATATATAAACAGATTTCTCAATGCATGACCCCTTTAAAAGCTTTCATATATATATATATTTTTTTCTATTAGATTCTTTTACCACACTTTTGACACAGCACTTTCATGTCCACATTCGTTCATGAAATTTTGAAACACCTCACTTAAGGTGAGTTGGAGATGCCTTAGGGCATCACCCGGTATTTGTAGAGCCCGGAGGGTGTCACAAAAGCCGTCTTCCATTCGTCGCAGGTCAAGTTTGGTGAAGATTTGAGCCCCCCAAAGTTCTTCTAGGGTAGCTGGGAGCAATAGAAGGGGATAGGCAAATTTGATGGTTTGAGCATTGAGAGCACAGTAATCAATACAGGGATGTAGGCCTCCATCTTTCTTTGCCACCTAGAAGAAGCTTGACGCTGCAGGTGAGGTAGATGGTTGGATGAACCCCTGTTGTGATGCCTCCTTTATGTACTCCTCCATGGCTGCCTGCTCCGGGATCGAGAGAGGGTAAATGTAACCTTTGGGTAGTTTGGCCCCTGGCAACAGGTCGATTGCACAGTCCCATGGCCTGTGTGGTGGGAGGTGAGTGGCTGTGACCTTACTGAAGACATCCCATGACACACGGTACTCCTTAGGAAATGTGGGAGCTGGAAGATCTACTAGGCACTGTTCGTGGCATTTCCTACTCCATCTGAGAATTTCCCCAGTGGTCCAATGGAGGTCTGGATGATGTTGTGAGAGCTAGGGGCATCCCAGGACGATATCCACCATAGCTTCCTCCAGCACCAGGAGACAGAGGTGTTTGGTGTGAAAGCATCCAATGCGGAGGGTGATTTCCAGAGTGCGGTGGCATACCAACCCCTTGCCCAGCGGTTTTCCTTGTATCGTTGAGATTTGGTAAGTGGTAGCGTTATGATGTTGTGGTATCTTGGTCCATGAGAGACATAGTGAGGAGATGAAATTTCCAGAAGCACCAGAATCCACGAGCACTTTGACTGGAAAAGATTGGTTCAGGTACATTAGGACAGCATCAATGTAAGGTACGTGGGAAACATGATTTGGACAGTACTCACTGCTGGGCATGGAGGACTAACTTGACAGGTACACATCAGGTGATCCTTCGCTCCACAATAGGAGACACAGGGTGATTCGTGAACGCTCAGCAGCTGACAGATGATAGCGGTCGGTTTGCATCGGCTCTGGTGCTGGAGGAGGTTGGTCTTGTGAGGCGGCAACAGTGGGAACATGTTCCATATGGCAAGTATTTAGGTGTTGAGAGATGTGTAGGGCTTGTATATATGGACATTTGCATTTGTCTCAGTGTGGGATTTAAACCCCGGTGGAATGTAGATAGGAGGGGGCGTTTCGTTCCATCCGCTGCAAGCGGCCAGGGTGCGAAAATGAATAGTGTAATTGTGAATTGACATACCCACTTGCCGTAGGCGGAAGAGTTCATCATGCACTGAGAGAGCTGAGGTTGATTTGCCGAAAAAATCTCTGAAATGATCCACAAACATGTCTAGTGAAAGAACTAATGGGCTTCGCAAATTCCAGATAGATTCCGCCCACTGCAGCACTCTCCCGGACAACAGGAAAATGATGAACACCCCTTTGGCCTGATCATTGGCAAGCTGTTGAGGTTGTAGTTCAAAATAGAGTGAGCACTGGAGGAGGAACCCGCTGCAGGAGGCCGTCTCACTGGAATAGGTCGCGAGTTTGGCCGTGGGACATGTGGATGAGGTTGGTGTGACGGAGGGTGGCTAAAGTGACTTGCGAATGGTGCGCCGGTGAGATGGTAATTCAACTCAAATTGTGAGACTCCTGTATTAAATAAATTGAGTGCACACAGACAGTAGTTTAGGTCTTTGGTTCTTTTAATTGTGATGATTTTGGCTCACATTTAACAAACCCCCCCCAATTCTCAAAAAATTAGAATACTTTATAAGGCCAAAAAAAAACATTTTTTGCCTTCTGGAATATATGTTCATTTACTGTGTATGTACTCAATACTTGGTAGGAACTCCTTTCGCTTTAATTACTGCCTGTGGCATGGAGGTGATCAGTCTGTGGCACTGCTGAGGTGGTGTGGAAGCCCAGGTTTCTTTGACAGTGGCATTCAGCTTATCTGCTTTTTTTGGTCTTATGTTTCTCATTTTCCTCTTGACAATACCCCATAGATTCTCAATGGGGTTCAGGTCTGGTGAGTTTTCTGGCCAGTCAAGCATGCCAACACCATGGTAATTTAACCAACTTTTGGTGCTTTTGGCAGTACGGGCAGGTGCCAAATATTGCTGGAAAATTAAATCAGCATCTTTAAAAAACTGGTCAGCAGAAGGAAGCATGAAGTGCTCTAAAATTTCTTGGTAAACGGGTGCAGTGACTTTGGTTTTCAAAAAACACAGTGGACCAACACCAGCAGATGACATTGCACCCCAAATCATCACAGACTGTGGAAACAACACTGGACTTCAAGCAAGCTTCTCCACCCTTCCTCCAGACTCTAGGACCTTGGTTTCCAAATGAAATACAAAACTTGCTCTCATCTGAAAAGAGGACTTTGGACCACTGGGCAACAGTCCATTTCTTCTTCTCCTTAGCCCAGGTAAGACGCCTCTGACGTTGTCTGTGGTTCAGGGGTGGCTTAACAAGAGAAATACAACAACTGTAGCCAAATTCCTTGACACGTTTGTGTGTGGTGACTTTTGATGCCTTGACCCCAGCCTCAGTCCATTCCTTGTGAAGTTCACCCACATTCTTGAATCGATTTTGCTTGACAAACCTCGCAAGGCTGCGGTTCTCTTGGTTGGTTGTGCATCTTTTTCTTCCACACTTTTTCCTTCCACTCAACTTTCTGTTAACATGCTTGGATACAGCACTCTGTGAATAGCCAGCTTCTTTGGCAATGAATGTTTGTGGCTTACCCTCCTTGTGAAGGGTGTCAATAATTGTCTTCTGGACAACTGTCAGATCAGCAGTCTTCCTCATGATTGTGTAACCTATTGAACCAAACTGAGAGACCATTTTAAAGGCTCAAGAAACCTTTGCAGGTGTTTTGAGTTGATTAGCTGGCTGATTGGTATGTCGCCATATTCTAATTTGTTGAGATAGTGAATTGGTGGGTTTTTGTTAAATGTGAGCCAAAATCATCACAATTAAAAGAACAAAAGACTGTGCACTGAATTTATTTAATACATGAGTTTCACAGTTTGAGTTGAATTACTGAAATAAATTAACTTTTCCATGACATTCTAATTTATTGGGATTCACCTGTATATATATAAATATATATACATATATATATATATATATATATATATATATATATATATATGCGCACACACATACACATACATACATATGTATATATATACATATATATAAACACAAAAGCAACAGAAACAAAGTGCAGTACACAGTACAGTGAGCAAGACTGTGGAACAATAGTAAAGCCAGGAAGTATATAAATTTGGTGAAGATCAGACCAACAGCCCGGGAGGATTTTGTAAAACATAGGTGTTTATTAAAAAATTCTAAATGGCAGAAACAATTTTTGGAAATATCTTATAATATGCTGAAGGGCTTGATTCAAGGATTCAAGAAAAAAGGCCATTCTGGATCTGGGGAGAACAAATACAATTTTACCTTGCAAGCAGACGACACCTGCATCTTCATGATGACCACAGTTCTGTGTTCCAATAGAAGGATGCAAGCACTGTGTGATTCACTTCCTGAGCATCCCACATCATCCAACCAGATCTGACCACTTCCCTGGCCAAAATGAGCACTGCCATGTGCACTCACAGCTTTTTCCACAACTGTCTGCACACCACAGCAGCATCATTCATGTCCCAGTCATCAATCACACACTGTCCCTCACTGGCCATTATAAAGGATCTCAACCCTTCCAGTGCAGTAATTATCACCATTACTATAATCTCCTAAAACACAAAATATTAACAAGTTATATGTTATATAACAGAAAAAGATCTGACGTTTAAATGAGTGACATACAATCTATTGCTTACCAGTTACAGAGGTCTGTAGCATCTGCTTAGGATCATTGATGATTGTTTAGGATTTACATTGTAGAGAACCTTTTAGCCTTTTGACATTTGCATATAAATTGCAGACATGGCCTCACGTTCTACATTTATATGGGTGTTTAATGGTCTATGGTTCCCTCCTTGCTCTCACGGAGATGCTAAACAGATCAACTCTTGTCTCCCTATTGGACTTCAAAGGCATTCCATGAGGGAGGCAATCACCAGCACCAAGCACATCAGATTCTTGGCGGCTGGCAGACTATTCCCAATACACATAACGCACATACATAGAAACATTTTTCTTTATTTAGACTATATTTAACCAGTTATAAATATACTTGGTATATGCATGTGTTGCTTGTATGTTTCTATACTATATTAGCCCAGTTACCCCTCGTTATTGGTACTAGTTCATCTCTAAATGCGTATTTTCAATGTATGAATGTATCTCTAGTTTAATACCTTCTAGATGTTTCATTCTTGGTATCAAAACGATCTGCACTTAGTGTCTTTAACTGCCCACATAGATTTGACCAATGCTGTTGCCTATGGCTGTGCTTTGTGTTTTCATTGTCAACTCTAAAATGCATTTATTTTTATTAAATAACAAACTGCTCTTATTTTAATTGTATTTTATTGACAAAACATTTCAGTTGTCTTGTATATTTTTATATTCTTTGATTAGAGCAAATAACATTTTACATTTTTACAGGGTATAGTATAATTCATACACCTGTTTTTGTGCTTTTGAAGTCTTGTAATGTATTAAAAATAAAATATATAAAATATAAATAATGAAATAAAACAAACTTACAGTATATCTGCCATGTTCATGAACACTTTTTTAAAAGAAAGTGTCGAGATAAATATCAAATTTGTTGGTGACTGTATTATTTGCATTCGGGTGCTAGAAGTGGTAGAAATGTAATTCTTATGTAGCTCCTTTAAATCATTTTAGTTTATCGAACAGGAGATTTTATGAGGAAGCTAAACGTTATTTAGATCTAGGTGAATGTATTTTTAAAGTCAAGTCAACTTAAACTCAACTTAAGTCAACTTAAACATATAATAATTAAAGTTGCCATTTAAAGTTTCTGGTACAGTATTAGCCACTAGTTTCAGTTCAACTTTAGAAGAAAAAAAAGGAAAAAAAAAAAAAAAAGCTCAGCATAAATCTGAGAGATGATGGCACGATAATAAAACACGGCACAACCAACCAATATAAGTATATTATATAGTTTATACACTGTAAAATATAATTCAGTAATGTAACAGAAAAGGTACTGGCAACTCATTACACAGGGCATTATTAATTTTATAGACGTTTCTGTTAACTCTAAAAAATTAAATACAGAAAAAATCCTTCAAATTATACAGTACAGTACACACTGCACCCATATTTTTTACAGAATTTAAATATGAGAGAACTTATATTTTGTTGTGAAAAATATAAAGTGCAAAAACTGAAAATTTAACAAAGTGAGAAGAAGTGTTAGCAGTGCCATCCTTGTGTTGTATTAAAATGCCTATGAATTAAGATGTTAGGCTACTTTCTGGTTCATGAGTTCTTTTGTAAGAACTGAAGAGTAAAACCTGAAGTTATCATGACCTACATTATATAAGCTTCATAATTTACATAAAGCAGTTCCTTTTTTTTTTTTTTAGAGAAACACCTTTAAATATATGCTGTAGTAATGGACTGAACATTTGCATGCATCTGATTTACAGATACACTCTTAAAAATCAAGGTGCTTCATGATGCCATAGAAGAACCTTTAAAAGAAACTTCATTTATAAGAATGTAAACCAGCAGACAGCTTTCTTTGAGAAAAGTGACAAACAACGCTGATGCATCATCATCATCATGCACATGCTAAACTTATATCTAAATATGTTACCATTTAAAACTAAATTCACATTGTCTTTAAAGGGGACATCATCTTCCCACATATACTCAAATATACAGTGCTCGGAAATGGAGTTAAAATTTAGCATTAAGTGTGACTAAATCATGCTGAATTTGCTGCATGGATTCACGGAATAGCTCTGTTCTCATAAGAACAAGTTAACGCGCTGAGTAAGGTGTAAATAAGATTTGAGGAAGTGTCATTTTTAGAACACGATTCAACTTAGATTCAACTCTTCATTGTGCAGAGTACAAGCAGATGTTAAAATATTTGTTTAAACTTTGCTTAAACTTGAAATTAAAGTTGAAAAAATATATATATATATTTTTTTTACTTTAAACCATGTAGCAGCTGGTTTTCTTACTATAGGGAGATGATAGGGTCTGTATTACTTACTGTTGGAGAAACCGTAACCGCTAACTTGGATCGCATATCCCTTAATAACCAAACACATTACAGCCTTGACATCTATTGAATTTCAGTCTGAGTTGTGCGACACTCATTGGCCATTTACGGATACCATAGGAATGAATGGGACGTTCCATAAACTGAATACCACCTGTCGCAAAAAGTCAATGACTTCTCTTATAAAACTGCCTTTTTTTTTTTTTTTTTTTTTTTGCCTTTTTTTTTTTTTTTTGTGGTAAACTCTAAAACTAGTTCAATCCAAAAGTATTGTTTAGTGTAAAACATGTTTAAGATTATCAGATAGGCTTTTAATTCATTAAATAATAAACAGTTTTCTCTAAAAAGCTGTTTATTTTGCGTAGTGAAGCCTCTCTTCCATTGACATCCATTTAAAGAAAACGGCCTCTGGTCTCCTTTTGCACGTACTGGCAGACCGGAAGCGTTAGCTTTAGCTGTTACGCTTTTTTGGTTAATGGTTGCAGGTTATGGAGTTATTTATGTGCCAAAATTAAACAAACAAATCCAGCGTTTTGCAAACAAACACAATCTGCTTTGCAAAGAAAAAATCGACTTTCAAACAAACAAAAAGTAATATGCACAAACACAAGTCAATTTGAGAGAAAATGCAGAGGTATAACAAATATATGCATTGTGTGTTGCAAATATATATTTTTTTATGAGGAAAACTTGGCTTTGTCACACGTGTGCAGACAGATTTTCTCACAAATGCGCCCAACGTATTTTCTCACAAATGCAATGGAGCAACTTCCTTTTCCAAAACAGCAGATGGCGCTATCGGTCAATTTACGCTATTCTCCCGAGACCTCAAACAACGTGTTTATATGGTTTACCCTTATGTCCCAGAGGAATATGAGCGGGGAACAGGTGAGTTTCTGTCTTACTATATTTATAATTAACCATTTGATGTTTTCACAATGCTGACTCTACCACAGTGTCAGTAAAATTCACAATATCTGCTTTAAAGTTGTTAACTACTGATCAGTTAATGGCTTGGCATGGCTAAACATTTAAGCTAGGCCTTTTTAACATTTATCTGTTCTCCGTACCTAGGCTGGATCGCGGGATATAAAAAATATACTTTTATGTAATTTGTCCATATACGATTTTTTGTTGCTGCACAGAACATTCAGCAGGTAACACTTTACAATAACAGTACATGAACGATCATGCATTAATACGTGAATTAGTAATTTCTTGACAATGAACTAATGATTAGTTAAGACATGTATTAATCAAGAACTAATGAACAACTAATGTAACTTTGACATGAGTCATATGAATTACTGCATGAATGCAGTACTGCAGCACCACCTTAATTACATGTTAGTTCCTGCATGTTAGTTAATAAGTATACTGTGCAGCTCTAGTGTATTGTTATACCCCTAACATATATAAAAAAAAAATCTTTAATATGCTTTCACTTTCACTTTCAATAAGTGCATACTCTGGCTGTTGATAAAAAGAAAGTGAAAACATATTAAAAAAATTTTTTTAGCAGATATTGTGAATTTTACTGACATTGTGGTAGAGTCAGCATTGTGAAAACATCAAATGGTTAATTATAAATATAGTAAGACAGAAACTCACCTGTTCCCCGCTCATATTCCTCTGGGACATAAGGGTAAACCATAAACACGTTGTTTGAGGTCTCGGGAGAATAGCGTAAATTGACCGATAGCGCCATCTGCTGTTTTGGAAAGGAAGTTGCTCCATTGCATTTGTGAGAAAATACGTTGGGCGCATTTGTGAGAAAATCTGTCTGCACACGTGTGAGAAAACCAAGTTTTCCTCATAAATAAATATATATTTGCAACACACAATGCATATGTTTGTTATACCTCTGCATTTTCTCTCAAATTGACTTGTGTTTGTGCATATTACTTTTTGTTTGTTTGAAAGTCGATTTTTTTCTTTGCAAAGCAGATTGTGTTTGTTTGCAAAACGCTGGATTTGTTTGTTTAATTTTGGCACATAAATAACTCCATAGCAGGTTTGCCATCTAGTGGCTTTGCTAGAAACCCCCTGGCAGGTGTGTTGAGACAAGTTGGAACTAAACCAAGGACCAGGACCAAGTTGGGGCACCCCTGTTTTTAACCTTTACAACTAGAAAAACGCAATGTCAATTGAAATGTAAGAAAAGCAAACCTCTGTTGGATCTTGCCATTTTGATTTTTAAATATCACAACATCTCATAATAGTGTCCCGCTTTGCTTAGCAAACTTAAAGTCATGTAACAGAAGTTATGGCTGACCATGTAATGCGATATATTTCAGAATGAAACAGGCTTTAGAATGTGAAAAATTATAGGGTGGGACCTGACTTTATTCATCAATATTGTAAATTCAAGGGTGGGAGTAAAGGAGTATCTTCGTGAATGGGACTTTAAGAGCAGAAAATGCACCTCTTTTATTTCTGATTGTGGCTGTGTGTGTTTTGGGTTTTTTCTTGGGTGAAAATGAGGCTGCGAGGGACAAACCTAGTCTTTACAATGGCACACACTGTGTATAAAGCCCTGCACATACTCTGAGTACTGGCAACATGTCAGAAGTGCCGGTACTGCGTACTGTAAGTGCCGGTACTACCACTTCAAGCACTGCAATAAATTACATTATATAAGGAATAATAGATGAAGGGCCATTGAATTATTAGAAAATCATGCACACCCAAGGTGGTTTTGGACCCATAAAACTATTGCTGTAAAGATGTTAGAAAATGTATTTTTCTTTGACGCTAGAAACTGCCACCATGTTTAAAAAATAATAATCATTTTAGTACAGCAAAACTAATAAACTAATATAAGTAAAACATTCTCAAGCTTACTGAAGGCAAATAAACACTCCAAGTATTACACAAGAAAAAAATATATTAATCAAAAATACAAATGATATAATATTTGTTAAAAAAAAAAAATAAATAAAAAAAAAAAAATAGAATCTTTTTAAAAATATAATTTTTTTTTTTTGTTTGTTTGTTTAGTAGGTCTAGGCTACTACAGAAATATAGTAGTCAACATCTGAAGTGGATCAAAAAAGGTCCATCTAAGTTGTCCGAAGACAAGAACGGATATTGTTTTGGTTTTAGGACAACTTTGATGAAAGGTTTTGATCCACTTCAAATGTTTACTACTGTATACCGAAATATACTACTACAGACATTTCATGAAGTAATAAATGTTAAAATAAATCACTGCAAAATCTGTATACATTAAAGATGATTCTTATTCAAGTTAATAAGTGATTCAGTCAAGAAAAGTCAATGATTTTCTCTTGTCCTTTTGTTGTTTGGTTAATATTTATGACGTGGTCGGCGGCTGCTGTTGTTGTCCCAGGAATA
>NW_026127488.1:0-21661 GCF_022985175.1 Labeo rohita
CGTACATTACATCTTGTAAGGATAGAGTGAAACTATCAGCAACCACATGCATTTCTTTTATCTTAGGGAGAATAGGAAACTTTAGATAGGCTGTTCTGAAATATTTAACAGTATTTTTATCAAATGTGTGATCTAAATTATTTCTTAATATTTGACAAGGGTAGCTTGATTGGGTGATATGCTGTCTTAAATATTTGTTAGTGCAGAGTTTATTCTCTATTTCAAAATCACCAACATATAACGATGGAAGGACAGCAGTAATTTTGGAATAGGAAAGGTAACATCTCATTAACATTTTTATACCTGAAGGTATTGCATTAATAACAGTAAAGAATTGTTTTGGATGACAGGTAAATCCGTGTTTTAAAGTGAATGAATTATAGTCTAACATATTACCACTCTCGTCCATTAAATCCAATACTGACCAAATATTTCTATTTACCCATTCCTCAAAAAATAAAGATTTGTTTCTATGTAGAATATATTTATTATTCCATATCGGAGAATTGTGAGGTGTGAAATTGTGTGTGTGCGCCAATTTCCAACATAATAAGACTTGTTGGTGGAATGCTGATAGCTTCACTGGAATTTTAAGTAAATCAAAGTCACATTTGAGAAAAAAGCGGATACCACCCAATTTACGAAACAAAGCTGAAGGTACAACATACCAGAAGCTCTCTGTATTACCTAAAAACATTTGAAGCCACTTAATTTTTAGCATAGTATTCATACTCTCAAATTCAGTTACATTAAGACCACCTTCTTCATACATTTTAATAATATCAGATTTCCTAATATAATGAGTTTTGTGCCTCCAAATAAAGTCATACATGTTTTGATTGCTTGTTTTTATAATAACTGAAGAGGGAGCTACAGCAAAAGCTGGATAAATCAGTCTAGATAAGTATTCAACTTTGGTTAGAAGAATCCTCCCGAAAATTGATATGTCTCTCTGCAACCAGCAATTCAAAATACCACTGGCTTTTTGTATTTTATTTTCAAAATTTTCTTTCATACTAATTTTCATATCTTTAGAAATAGAAATGCCTAGATATTTCACTGTCTCTTTAACTGGAATATTATACAAGGACAAATCTTGAATGGGGTGTAGGGCCAAAAGCTCACATTTATTTAAATTGAGTTGGAGGCCTGAAGCTTTACAGAAGGAATTGATTAGAGAAATAGCCAGGGGGATTTAGTCTTTGTTTTGTAAAAATAAAGTAGTGTCATCTGCTAGCTGACTGATTGCTAAGGTTTTCCCAAATACGTTTAATTTCTTTACCGATAAATCATGCCTAACCATCGTGGATAACATATCTACAGCTAAAATAAATAAGAGAGGGGATAATGGGCATCCTTGCCTTATTCCATGGCCAATCTGAAATCTTTGTGTGGTACCAAAAGGGAGGGAAACTGAGCTATTCATATCTCTGTAAATAATTTTTATAACACTAATAAACTGTTCCCCAAAACCGAAAAGTTCTAAGGATTTAAACAGAAAAGCGTGCTCTATCATATCGAAGGCCTTTTTGAAATCAGGCCTTTTTTTCAGTCAGGTTTTAAATCTGGTCATTGCTAAATGATATTTTATTTGCTACCGGTGCAGGTGACTCTGTGATATCAATTCTTTTGGACTTTGATACTGTTGATCACTCGTTGCTCTTATCCAGATTAGAATTTATATAATCACTATTTGTATTTTTCAAAATAATTATGAATAATAAATATTTAAGGCACATCAAGAAATTTGTTAATGCACTCAAAATCCTCCTAATTAATGATTATATATTTATAATTTATTAATGCTATTTCAGTATCATTACTGCAAAAGCCACAATTATATTGGTCAAAATTAAAGCCTATGAAATGCAGCAGAAGGATAAATGTTAATTTCTAAATGAATCTGTTTTGCTTCAGGTGTGTGTGAATACAAATGTAAAGTGAGACTGTCATCTTTGTCTGTGATGCTCGTGCTTCTACTTCATTTATTTTATTGTTGTCATTGTTAATAATCAACACTTGAGCTGATTGTTTTAGAGCTGCTGAAACTCCAGAAACAGATTTGTTCATTGTCAGTATGTATTTGTTATTCATAGAGAGCTGATATGGGGAGGATAATTATGATTGTAAATCAATTGTTTATATTATGTTCACATTTTAACAAATATTAGACTATATATATATATATATATATATATATATATATATATATATATATATATATACTTGAATTTTATCCTTGATTGAAAATATTACAAATGATGAGTTGTTTAACATAAATTAAAAGCACTTTAACAGTTGCTTACATTAAGAAATAAGAGTTTTAATATTAAATTCAATGCTTTAGCGAACAAGACTTTTATTTTGGCCTGGCAATATGACGTCATTAGGCTGCGCTGCGCTCCTGTCTTTGATTCCGCTAAAGAAAGGTAAATGTTTTAAACAATTTCAAGTGTTAAAATCAGAATAAGTCGTTTAGATAATTGTATATGAAATTGTGAACTGTCATTATTTGTCTATTGACATTAATGAAGGTTGTTTTGTGTGAATAAAGCGCTCTGACACATGAGTTGCAGAACTGGTGCGTCTCATTACTCAGTTGATCATAAACACGAGTTCAGTCACTGGAGAGTAGTGATGATGGGAGGGAGGAGGACAAGATGGCGGGCTGAACACATGTGTCTAAACCGAGCTCCCTAGCTAGTCTCCCAAGTTAACGTTGGAACACACAAATCTCATCTACATCTACCTAAAATTAACAATTTAAACACTGTCGAGTTGTTTTATGTCTTCAAAATGCGGAAATCTTCACAGCAAACTAGCCTCCCGAAGATTATTATCCCTCCAGCCCGTGGCTCGACTCCAGCTTCGATCTCAGACGAATCAGAAATGGAGGCACAGTCCGCTCAAACAGATAAACGCCGCGATTCGTCTCATCTCACCCCCACTAAATCAAACGCCTTGAAAAAATTAAGGCCCCGCGACGAGGATATCACTAATGCAACGCTTCTGCAAGCCATAACTTTACTCACAGCTCGCTTTGATTCACAAAATGAAAAACTAGAAGAAATGGCGAATCAGATGCAAAGGAACAGTGTTATGGTCGCAGAGATTTCCAAGGCTGTCGAGTTCAATGCCGCTGAAATTAAAGACTGCAAAGAAAAGTGCCTAGAGACGAGCAAGTCACTTCTGGGTCTAACTTCATCGCACAAAGACCTGGCGAGTACAACATCTGAACTCGAGCGATATAAAAGAAGATGGAATCTGCGGATCAACGGTATGAAAGAGAAGCCTGAAGAGGATCCCCGCAGGGAAGTGATCGCTCTTTTTGCTGAAATCGCACCGCACCTGGTTCAGAAATTAGATGACATTGTTGACACAGTACACCGAATCGGCAAGAAGGAGCCAGGGAAACCAAGGCAGATGATTGTGCAATTTGCAATGCAAAAATACAGGGACGAATTTTGGCAATCAACAAAGAACTCATCAGTCTGCCGGGACCGCGGAGTTCGATTCGCGGAGGATCTGACGAAGGAGGACCGTCTGGCCCGCGCTGCGCTATGGCCTTTGATCAGAGTAGGCTCTGTACATTCAACACCATTTATCATTAGTGAACGAATTGAGTTACGTGATTGACGTCTTTTTTCTAATCTGCAAAAGTAAGAAGTACTTTTTTCACCCTCTTCTATCCATTTGGCCTTAGAGCGTATATATATATGCACCTTTGGCTTTCTTAATGTAAAGATTGTCCAGTACTAATTGCAGAGAGACCATTTTGCTTTTTTCAGTATCATTCAATACACTATCATTACAACATTTGTTAATTTCAGAAATAATATTATATTCCTGTTGCCTTCTTACTTTGGCAAGTACTTTGCTGTAACTAATAGAAAATTCACAAATTTTAAATTTGAGGAATTCCCATCTGGCTTTATAAGAATTAAAGTTAGTGCTGTTCTTAATTTCCAAAATTAAATCCTTAACTCTATTACATAATCTTTCATTATTAAGTAAATCTGAATTAAACTTCCAATATCCCTTAATCCTTGAAGTGTTGTGATTTGGTTTGAATAATAGTGAAATAGCACAGTGGTCTGTCAAAGGTGCTGCAGAAATGGTGCAGTCTTTAACAAATAACATTAAGTTAACTGAAATAAGCCAATAATCAATTCTTGATTTGCTGGAGGCATTAGGTCTTAACCAAGAGAACTGCCTAAGTTTAGGATTGAGATGTCTCCAAGCATCTATCAATTTAAGATTAATGCAAAAGTGTGAGACTAAAGGATTTGGTTGAGAGGTTAAGCTTTTGGGAGGATATCGATCATGTGTCTCGTCCGGAACAACATTAAAATCTCCACCTACAACAATATTATCTGTAGGATATGTTCTCTTTAAATCAGAGATTACAGAAGAGATCTCTTTAAATAAATTTTGGTTCAGTTTAGAATTATTGTGGCCATATACATTAACCAAAATGAAAAAGATATGTTCAATATCTAAAACAACCGCTAACCAGTGTCCACCATATCTGTTCTAAAAGAAATTTCTTTACCTGGACAGTTATTAAATAAAATTGCAGTACCTGCAGAGTGGGAGGAACCATGGCTAAATAACAACTTATCTCCCCATTGACTAGACCAAAAAGCAGTATCCGTTAAAACAGAGTGCGTTTCTTGTAGAAAAATACAATGAGAACCATTACTTTTACAAAATAAGAACATGGCTTTTCTTTTAACCTTATTCTGAATGCCCCTAACATTCAATGACATTAAAGAAAATGGCAACTTAACCTGAGACATAATAAAAAAGAAAAGTGCAAAATGTAAGGAAAAATGCAAACACTTGTATGAGAAAGAAAAGTTTCACCAGGTTGTATGACCACAAACCTAGAACGAACCTCACAACTTAGTGCGTCTCCAAAACAGTCTTATCTCATACCAATGTCAATGCGTTTTCCTTCAATGTAACCGAACGGTCCACGAAAGTACGCTTTCTTTCCTGCTTTACGCACCTGATCGATCAAAGGCCATAGCGCAGCGCGGGCCAGACGGTCCTCCTTCGTCAGATCCTCCGCGAATCGAACTCCGCGGTCCCGGCAGACTGATGAGTTCTTTGTTGATTGCCAAAATTCGTCCCTGTATTTTCGCATTGCAAATTGCACAATCATCTGCCTTGGTTTCCCTGGCTCCTTCTTGCCGATTCGGTGTACTGTGTCAACAATGTCATCTAATTTCTGAACCAGGTGCGGTGCGATTTCAGCAAAAAGAGCGATCACTTCCCTGCGGGGATCCTCTTCAGGCTTCTCTTTCATACCGTTGATCCGCAGATTCCATCTTCTTTTATATCGCTCGAGTTCAGATGTTGTACTCGCCAGGTCTTTGTGCGATGAAGTTAGACCCAGAAGTGACTTGCTCGTCTCTAGGCACTTTTCTTTGCAGTCTTTAATTTCAGCGGCATTGAACTCGACAGCCTTGGAAATCTCTGCGACCATAACACTGTTCCTTTGCATCTGATTCGCCATTTCTTCTAGTTTTTCATTTTGTGAATCAAAGCGAGCTGTGAGTAAAGTTATGGCTTGCAGAAGCGTTGCATTAGTGATATCCTCGTCGCGGGGCCTTAATTTTTTCAAGGCGTTTGATTTAGTGGGGGTGAGATGAGATGAATCGCGGCGTTTATCTGTTTGAGCGGACTGTGCCTCCATTTCTGATTCGTCTGAGATCGAAGCTGGAGTCGAGCCACGGGCTGGAGGGATAATAATCTTCGGGAGGCTAGTTTGCTGTGAAGATTTCCGCATTTTGAAGACATAAAACAACTCGACAGTGTTTAAATTGTTAATTTTAGGTAGACGTAGATGAGATTTGTGTGTTTCAACGGTAACTTGGGAGACTAGCTAGGGAGGTCGGTTTAGACACATGTGTTCAGCCCGCCATCTTGTCCTCCTCCCTCCCATCATCACTACTCTCCAGTGACTGAACTCGTGTTTATGATCAACTGAGTAATGAGACGCACCAGTTCTGCAACTCATGTGTCAGAGCGCTTTATTCACACAAAACAACCTTCATTAATGTCAATAGACAAATAATGACAGTTCACAATTTCATATACAATTATCTAAACGACTTATTCTGATTTTAACACTTGAAATTGTTTAAAACATTTACCTTTCTTTAGCGGAATCAAAGACAGGAGCGCAGCGCAGCCTAATGACGTCATATTGCCAGGCCAAAATAAAAGTCTTGTTCGCTAAAGCATTGAATTTAATATTAAAACTCTTATTTCTAAATGTAAGCAACTGTTAAAGTGCTTTTAATTTATGTTAAACAACTCATCATTTGTAATATTTTCAATCAAGGATAAAATTCAAGTATATATATATATATATATATATATATATAGTCTAATATTTGTTAAAATGTGAACATAATATAAACAATTGATTTACAATCATAATTATCCTCCCCATATCAGCTCTCTATGAATAACAAATACATACTGACAATGAACAAATCTGTTTCTGGAGTTTCAGCAGCTCTAAAACAATCAGCTCAAGTGTTGATTATTAACAATGACAACAATAAAATAAATGAAGTAGAAGCACGAGCATCACAGACAAAGATGACAGTCTCACTTTACATTTGTATTCACACACACCTGAAGCAAAACAGATTCATTTAGAAATTAACATTTATCCTTCTGCTGCATTTCATAGGCTTTAATTTTGACCAATATAATTGTGGCTTTTGCAGTAATGATACTGAAATAGCATTAATAAATTATAAATATATAATCATTAATTAGGAGGATTTTGAGTGCATTAACAAATTTCTTGATGTGCCTTAAATATTTATTATTCATAATTATTTTGAAAAATACAAATAGTGATTATATAAATTCTAATCTGGATAAGAGCAACGAGTGATCAACAGTATCAAAGTCCAAAAGAATTGATATCACAGAGTCACCTGCACCAGTAGCAAATAAAATATCATTTAGCAATGACCAGATTTAAAACCTGACTGAAAATGTTCAGAAATATGGTTAGTCTAAGGAATAATTACTACAAAATATAATTATTTTGGTCAAAATTAAATCATAGTCTAAGAAAAAGCAGATAAATAAAAAATCTAAAAGTAATATATTTCGCTTTAGGTGTGTGTGAAAGCAAATGTGAAATCATGGTATTTGACACCTTTAGTCCTTATTGATGCTTTATTTCTTTAATTGGTGTCTTTGTTCCTACTAATCAGTACCTGATTTACATCATGAATGCAGTAGATGAAGATATGATTATGAAGATATGAAGATATGATGAAGAGACTTTCCCTGATCTCTGTGATAATAAATGTCATTAAGCTGGCAAATTCCTGTAACTACTGTACATCAACAACCTCAATGTACTGTTTCATTCCAACAGCAAACAAGGAAATGTTTTAAGAGAAAAAATATTACTTTTGTGCGTCATACATGTTCAAATTCTTTGGTAATACTTGAAAAAGTATGTGTAATATGGAGATCATGAAACAATGAAAACAAATGAAACAAATGAAAACATATGGTGTAAATATCTATACATTGAAGAAACATAGGCTACCAAGAGACATGCGGTGTATCTGAAACCCCATACAACAAAGTTTCATGTGAACACCTGATGACTGGAATGTATAGATGTCTGTTGTTGCTTTGGTAGTCGTCACATCCACTGCTGCTCTGAGCTCTGGATCAGCTGCTGTCCATGGTGCTGAACATCTATAGCTTCACATCATTACAAGTCAAATCAAGAATCAAGTCAGACCAGTCCAGATTAAACACACAAACCTTAAACTTTTAGTAACAAAAAGATTCAAGTTTAAGTATTATTAAAATCAAGGGAACAACACAAGGATCATTTAGTTTCAGTTCTGTGAGTTTATTATGCTTTGTAAACCAGTGAACTGACATAATTTTAAAGTGCCCCTATTATGCCATTTCAAAGGTTGCTAATATTGTTTTAATAGACTCCCAAAACAAGTTTACATGTATCCAAGGTCAAAAAACACTTCAGTTTTCTCCAAAAATAGATTAAATTTTACCCCATTTCTAAATGATTCCTGAACGACTCATGTGAAGCAGTTCCAAGAATCAGTCTCCCTAAAACCCCTCCTTTCCGTGAGCCCTCACTGCTGTGATTGGTCAGATGGCACAGTCCTTTATGATTGGTTTACCGCGTACAGCATGTCGGAGAACGAAATGCCCATTGCCATAACTGACTGACAGCCCTGGAGACTTGTCAATACACAGAAAAGAAGGCATCGATTTTACCATAACAATTCCAGCCAGAGTCTGATGATGAAATGACTAAAGTGGCTAAAAGACAAGTTAACACGGTCTACCTTGGAACTTGCTCGCAATTTGCTTATGTAAGCAAAACATTGTATAATGCATTATCCCTTTCATGTGTACGATCACACCGGTGTGATCGTTCTTGGTTGGTCCCTGTATGAGGGGCATATCGTACCATTTTAAGGCTAAGCAGGCTAAGGATAAGGCACAGCCTACCCTTACGATTTTACAGTAACTAGATAACTAACAATTGGCAAATTCTAAATTTATTCCATGTATTATGAGTGTGTGTGTGTCTTTGTGTGTATTGGCTGTGTTACGTCCTCCTTAGAAGTCTAGAGGAATTAAGGAGGCATAACAAAGAGAAATAAAATTGAAATTATAAAAGCGATGAATAAAAGGAGAACACACTTCAATGATGATTCCAGTAAATGGATCACTACAAATTTATCCAGAGGCTAACACATGCACTTTAGTTCTGAGGCTTCCACTGCATGCCTCGTACAAAAGCTTTAATGAGTATGATTTTAGACATTGTTCAGTCCCCAAATTTGGACTACCCCAGTATTATTCATGTTGATTACTTTCTTTTTCTACTTTCATTCTTGATTTTGTATTTTTGTTGAAATATATATTTTTTGTTATAAATATTAAATAATGTTTAACAACATTAAGTGTCTATTTTGCATTTTTTAATGTCTAAATAGTAAATGTCTGTAAACCACAATAAAATACATAATAAATAATAAATATAACACAATAAAAATAATACTTCAGTTTACAGATAAATAGATTTAATTTATTAGGTGCCTATGGAAAATGTGAATAAAAATATGCATAAATAATATCAAATAAATTAAAAATATGCTCCCAAGGATAACTAGCACACTTCAAACCAGAGAACAACGGCATAATGTAATGAACAAGTGGAAAGATTAAATAGATTACTGAGTAATTAGTTAATTTTAAGACCCTGCAAGATAAAGATTATATCTACCTGTTTGTGGTCCTAAACAAAAAATTATATGAATGAGAAGCGGTTTTGGTGAGTTTCGACTCATTGTGCCACATTACTGTTGTGTTTGGTATTTATTTTGTCTGTTCAGTGTCATCATATAATTTATTTTTCTCTTTGCTTGAGTGTGATGAATTTGTTCTGTGAAAAAATAAAAAAAAGACTATCAAACTACTTGATCCACTACACCACGATTTTCTTTCTAAACTAATTTGTAATTTTCACCAAAAAAAAAAAAAAAAAAAAAAAAAAAGTATGAGGGAAGACTTTTAATACTTAGCATTTGTCATTCGCTAGAATCTCCTTCACCTGAATAACTGTATCTTAGATCTGGTATCCAGTATACTGTAATTTTATATTTCTTTTTATACATTTATAATTTCAGATTTCCCACTCCGTGAGAACCTAAAACTCCAAAAGTTTATGTGTTGCATTTAAGTACAAAGGTGGTCTTCAATAAGTCTTTTCATTTTTTATTTTGCAGAGAAGAAAGAAAAAGAAATATGTGCTTGGGACAACATAAACATCTGTATCCCTTTAACCCTCTGGTACTGTTCTGTTCAACAGAGTTGAGTTTGTGGCAGAACCATTTACAGTCCTTGTATGTCTTTATGGGAATGCAGGGCTTTATTGTCCTAATAAGGTGTCAACCATGGCATCTATTTAATAATTTGAATTAAAATTTACACTCAGTAAGTTGCATACTGTTTTAGAATGTACTTAAATACTGAGGTGCAGATAATTGCAATAAGTGGTATAAATAGCAAAAAATTCTATTTAAACATAGTGTAAATAGCCTCTATTGCTATTTGCACCCGGGGCGTTTCTAGGATTTTAAAACATTCAGGGCTGGTGCCAAAACATCAGGGGCCAGTGGTAGTGGGTGGGAGCTCACATCATCCTCACATAAGATTTTGTTAGACAAAAGTGGTTGAAACCTTCTAGGCGGCTCCGGGGACATTAAGTCGGGGGTTAAAGACCTTGCCACACTATTAATAATAGTAAATAGTAATCACTGCAAAAAGCAAACATATCAAAGTATTATAACAAAATTATAACATTACAAAAATATGTTAGACAAATAAAATAATACTTTTGAAAATGTATTTATAACAAATATACGGTTGCAATGCAAAAATAGGGCCCTAATTTTTTTTCCCCCAAATTCGGTTTTTTTTTTTCCCCCAAATTCTGTTTTCTGTTTTCATTTTTCTGGTCTTCGGTTTAATGGTTAAATTTAATTTTGTTAATCAAAATGTAAATAATCATGTGTAGTTAATTAAAACCATGAATCTTATACAATTATGAAATGGTTTTTTTTTCTCACTTTACGTTTTATTGTTACCATATACGTTTTAGCATGTCTGTTTATTTTAATGCATAAAAACAACTTTTATTTATTTTTACAATAGCCTTATGGAATTCTGTGATGTGTATTTTTCTGGTTATCAAATGAAGGTATAAACTTTTGATTTAATTGATCTTTTAATGAAAATTATGTTTTATTTTTGGCAAATAAAGGGGATTTACTAATAAAATGTAAAACATGGAAGAAATATTGTGTGAATTATTTTTAGAAATTTTTATTAATTAATAGCAGTATTTTTTTTTGGGATTCAAAATACTTTAAACTGTTGGTAGTGTGTGTGTGTAGTATTTCTATCATAAACATGTTGCCAAACATACAGATTAAATGGAATTAAACTATAGAGAAACAATGGTTTGCTTGCAATGCAAAGTTTAACAACAATCGTCAGGCTGCTGGCGCCGTCTGCTGGCATTTCTTAGGCTATAACACACAATTGTATTGTTTATACATGTCTTAATGTATTTTAATAGTGTTTATCAGTAAAACAATGACTACTTACTTTTGATACTTAATTTCAACCAATTATTATTGCCTCATTATTACATGTAGCCTATTTATTTTGTACTAAAAGCTATTGTTCACTTATCTTAATTACAAAACATAAATAAATAAAATCTTTAGCATATGATTAACAAAATAATCATTACTGACAGCACTAGTTAAAACATTTGAAAATGATACTGCATTGTTTTGAAATGTATTAGAATAGTATTTTCCTATATTTTGTTATTGTTGATTTATTGAAAATAATAGGCTGTTAAAATGACTTCATCTCCTGAAAGCAATATCGCATATAGTCTGATACTGTGAGCTAATCTATTGACACATTGTATAGTTAGCTGATTTAAAAATAAAATCTTATAATTAAAATTGATAATTATAATTATCAATTTTATGCTCTTATATTTATATATATATCTTATAAGTTTGCACAGTCATTAATTTCCAAGAGAAAGTGAATAAATTCTTTCTTTATTTTTTTTTATTATTATGTTTATAAACAGTACAGAGATGGCATTACATAAAACTTTGTATACAGAATTTGTGTCAAGGATATATCCAGTGTCATCAGAACACAGGAAAGTAAAAGAAAAAAGTTAATGATTGATAAAGAAAATATAAAAAAACCTAGGGGAAAAACATGAGAGTAAGATATTAATTTAGTGTGGCAGCAACATACTCCTCCGGCGTTCGTGTCACGCGTCTGTGTTGCGACGTACCCCTTCTCTGGCGTTCCTATCAGGCATCCGTGTTGCAATGTGCACCATCTCACACGTTAAAAGTATGCGACTGTTTCCTTTGGTTGGTAATCAGTGGCACGATTTGCCCCCCATAGTCCCTGGAGCTTATGATCACACCAGTGTGATTCGAACGTTCAGCGCGTCACGTGATCAACTGCTGAATTCGAATCTGCTTTGCTTTGGCTGGCGCAGAGCCAGATCGGACAAACTGAGCGCTTGTCATATTATTGCAACTATTCCGTGTTTTCAACCACATAATGCTTATTTTAGATTACAGACATTTAAATACACATAAGTACTATTAAAACGATGCATTCATAGTTTGCAAAATACAGGCCAATGTCTATGGAAGCGGCAATAATGATCCTTACAAATGTTATCTGACGACATGTTTTATTGATATCATACACACATTGCGTAAGTAATTATAACATTTACTCTGCTCTTCTCCCAGCTCACCAGATACTTACTTTAATGTTTTGCGGGAGGAGAGGATGAATTTGCATCTTGTAAATCCCACAGCTCGGATTCAGCGTGAACTAACATGGCGGCGCCCATCATTTGGCATAGATCAACTTAAACTGGCTACACACTACAGGATTTTTAGCCCGCCCGATTTTTGAGACATTCGAGCACCTCGATCGGTCCCGATGTTCAGCGCGGATTATCTGATAATGTGAGACATTAACAGTTCAAATCTTGCACCTCCCAATCTGCTCGCACACAAATCGGGGCCGCCCCGATCATATCAAACATGTTTGATATTCAGGATTTTAAATTGGGATGATTGCGGCTATGTGTATGTCAGTACTTTAACAATGAGCGACCGCAAAACAGCTGCTGTACGGTCCATTGGATAGTGGAGATGGAGGAAAAGGCTTCTTATGTTTTTGTAGTAACACTGTCTGTATAATTTGTTGAAAACATACCACAACTGCATGGAGCAAGGAAAGCAATGCTCCATGTGGCCTGAGTCTGATCCGAGCCATTCTTCTTCTTTAAAAACGGCATACTACTGTTTTAGCAATTAAAATAGTTCACTTTTGTATGTAATGGCAAAGTGATTATATTTCGTTTCGTTTTTTTTTTTTTTATTAAGTTAATTTAGAAAAACGTTTGGAGCATTTTTTATTCGTTTTAAAATCTAGTTTTTTTTTTCTTTTTGACGACCAAGCGGTCAGCTGCAGACTGTGAGTTCATATGTCTAATCAGTTTTTTTCTCAAATCACAACCTGCATAAAGTAAAAATCTATAGATATAAAACAGTTAAAGCATATAACAGTTAACTAACATTAAAAAAAAAAAAAAAAACATTTGTAAACATTAGTTGCTGAAATGATGATTTGTTGCGTAAGATCACGTGAGGCGCTCCCTCCGTCATGATAATCTTAATATCTTGTAGTGTGTGGTGCACCACAATTTTCAAATCTTGTAATTTGTGCATGTTTACGATTTTAGGGAAGAAAATTTGCAAAGATTCTCCTTATGTGTGCGCTGCAACCAGATTTCATAATCGGTTAGGATTTGAAAAATCCTGTAGTGTGAAGCCGGCTTAACACGCTCATTATAAACGTGTTTAAACCTCCAAATACATTTACATGCACTTTAAGGAAATGTTTGCTCTTCATTATTTTCTTTGTTCTTTGCCTTTTTTTAACAAATAGATCAACTCTGTTAAAAGTAAGGTTTATAGCAGGTATAAACATTGATTAACTATTAATCTGAAGGGCGGGGTCATGCAGGAATGCAATAAACCTTTGATGCTCATTTGATTGGAGAGAATACAACCCCACACCTCTTTTTCTCAATGACTGTGTAACTCCACCCACCAAACACAACATACTACACCACATCCAGCATTTAGAGTGCTATAGTGCCACCCACCACAGCCCTGCAGGGGGGCCCTAGAATTTACTTCTGGTCTCAAGTGCTCATTCATTAACTAGAGTGCGAGTGACCTGAGAAACTCTTGAGTTTAAGAGAGAAATGTGAGGCTTAAATCTGCGGCAGGAGTCACTCACAAACTTTAACTGAAGATCAAAGATTCCAAACATTTTATTTATGTTAATGACTCTGCCATTGTGACATCATACTGCACATTTGTATCTAGCAGTGAGTTCTTAATGAGCAGTAAGTACAGAAAATGCATTTCACTGTAGTAATTTGCCTCAGACACCACAAACTGAACTCATTACTTGCCCCCCTTGCAGGGCACTATAGCGCCCTAAATGCTGGATGTGGTGTAGTGTGTTGTGTTTGGTGGGAGGTGTAACACAGTGATTAGAGAGAGCATAAACCGTTTTTAGCAACCCCACCGGACCCCGACCTTTAGATTGTTGTTAATCACTGTCAAGACCTGCTATAAACCTTATGCACATCAAATGAGTAGATTCAAACACATACAAAATAGTAAGGAACCCAGTTCACTATCTTACAAAGCATATTAATATTGACTGACATAAACTGACATGAAACTGCACTATTCTTGTGTTGGTGTCTTAATTTAAACATTTTTTATGATGAAATAAATCATACATAAGTCTTATAAACTTATTATAACTAAGGCCGCATTAACCATTGGATTAGGCGGGGCTGAAGTCCTGGGGCCCGAGCAAGGAGGGGGCCCATGATTGGCCAGTCAATCTACTCCACAGCCATCGGTTGCGCCGATTGCCAAAGCCCCACCACGCCCCCCACATATTAGCGCTATTAGGAGCTTTTCCGTAAATTCCATGCATTAGAGATTAAAACTTCTTGTTTGAATTTGGTTTACAGATCCAATGCATTTATTCTATATTTTACTTTTGAATGACCTATCTCAGGTGTCCGCATTCACCTCTCATCACTTTGTTCTGGCATAATCTGGAAATGGTAAGCAATAGAATTTATCTTTGATAAGTAAAAATGTCAGCTTGTCTAAAAACAAAGGGGGCTATCTGAAAAAATGAGGAGAGGGGAAAACATTTGTTAGTCAAATCCCCATGTAGGATATTTTACTAAAGCTGATGATGGTGTGAAAGTTATGGAATACCAAGTGGACCGGGCACATGCAGATAAAAACACAGCGTCATCGTTCCCACAGATTTGAGTTTAGTTTGATTATAAACTTGCTGGATGTATAGCCTATTGCTTTTTGTGTTTAAACAACATATATTCACTTATGGGTTGAGAGATAGCTTTGTAGTTTAAAACAAATTTAACTGTTCAAGGACATTAAGCAGCAAGGCAGAATTATTTTTGGCAACCGCGCGCGTTAAGATGATTTCAGCCTGATACGAGCACACAGTGAGCACCTGCTCATACAGTGCCTGACTAAACTTAAAAACCAGCTAAAAGTCATCTGGGTCAAAAATGAGATAATGATACTGAGTGAATGCTGTTGACACATACTATACATCCATCAAATACTTTTTCTTTAAACTCGCTAAAATACCAGCCTCAGCCCAATCAGAAATACCCGTACTTACATAGAAACCTATACATCTGAGCCTGATAAAAATGCATTTTTTAAGATGGATTTATCTGGTTTTGCATCTGAACTCTGCTTATATAATCAGATTGGAGAATAAAATAATAGCATTTGTCTTATTTTAAATGAATACTAAAAACTGAAATGAAAATTTTACTTCAGCCAGAAATGTATTTTTACTATGGTAAAAGAAATATTCAGCGATGTCTTCAAAAGGCTTTTGAATTTTGGCACACTTTTTTCTTTGTATAGTGTTGCTGTGGCAACTAGTAAATACCGTAAATTTGGTTATGCTAGCATGTGTGGAAATGTTTCAACCACGTGTGTTACAACTAACCCCACGTTAGTTTGTGCCCCGTGCTCCCCTAAACCAGGGGGCAAGGCAAACGGGTATTCCACAAAACAGGCGATAAATCCAGGCAGGCAGCAGAACAGACAAGAAGAGGGAAACCAGGCAAAGATCAAGATACGTGTACTCAGACTATCAACAGAACTAGACAAAATGAGTCAATATAATGAAAGAGTGACCTCTGGTGGCAATTGGACAGAAGTAGGGCCGGGAATCAATTTCAAAAAGAATCGACTACTCGGTTCCGAGGCATTGGAAATCCCATCAAGAGGAATCGACTCCTCATTCAGAGCAGTTTTCAGTTCAACAAAGCTTATCTATGGGTGCCTCTCAAATAGAGAGTTGCATCTATTTGCACTATTTAAGTGCTATTTAAGTTTATTTGGCTGCCCACTGCTCCAGGTGTGTGTTCACGGTGTGTGTGTGTTTCTTCACTACTCACTATTGTGTGGGTGTACATGGATGGGTTAAATGCAGAGCACAAATTCCGAGTATGGGTCACCATACTTGGCCACACGTCATGTCACGTCCTTTTCTTTCCTTTCCTTTCCTTTCCTTTCCTTTCCTACGAAAGCTGCATATCTCGGCTTCTAAGTCAAACTTCGCTGAATGTCGTTTCACAAAAATAAATTGAATGAAAATTAGTCTGTACTGAGCTCATCTGAGTTTGAGGATGTAGCCTTCCATTTGAGAAACACCCATTTATTTGCCTCTTGCTCGCTGATAGTGATTTGAAGTCGGTTTCATTTCCACGACAGGTTAGTTCGAATAGATAATTTTAATGAACCAGTTAAAAAAATTATTCATAAGTTATTTTACGGTGGAACTGGCTCATGTTGTCCACAATTTTTAGCACTGCAAGACAGAATAGATAATGACGCTATCAAGGGTCTTTGTCCTGTTGTGGCAAAATAAAACCGACGCTCAAAGTAAGAGACAAACTCAGTCAAATATCTTTTATAATTTATTCTTTGCAAAGAAGGTCAGACAGTCATACAGAAACTGTTACGAATGTGGTCGGTGTTCCGCGGTCCGCTCACCACCAGATGTCACTCTCACCTTATCACACACTGACTGTTGCATTACACCCCAGACTACATCTCCCAGTATCCATCGCGCTGATTGCGTCAGCACCCGTGACCAATCAGCAGCGCTATAAAAGCCCCGGTCTTTCCCCTCGCAAACCATGGAGTATTGTTGTTGTGTTATTATTATTGTTCGCGTTCCCTAGTTTCCTTGTTCCCTAGTTCCCGAGTTCCTAATTCCCTGTGTTTAGTTCTCTTGCCTGGTCTTCTCGTTCTCGTCTGTCTCGCCGCCTGCCTAGTGGACTCTTGCTCGTGTTTACGGATTATTCCCCTCGCTTCGCCCCTTTATGGATTATGTTTGCCGCTGATTGACCTACGCCTGCTTCACGGACTCTCTCTACGTTTTGCCTGTGTTATACCTGTTTGCTACTGTTTGACCCTGCCTGTTTGACTAGGTCTCTGCCTCGTCCCATGAATAAAAGCTCGCAGATGGATCCGCTCGCCTCTCGCCTCACTCACTCCATTACAGAAACACTGGTTACTGCAGAGTGCGACCCAGAAGGGAGGGCTCACTCCAATTTATATATCTTCCCTAGCCTTCAAGGTTACATCTCCAAACTGGTAACTTTCCACACGTAATAAGAGTCAGACAAATACATTCTGCTATGTCATACTCCCAAGATTCAAATCTTTATATTTAGGGGCCTAACACCCTTCTCTTATGTCATTCTTATAGCAGGTTTAAATAAACCCTTACACGATATTCCATAAGCACATAGATGAGTAAAATGTTTTTTTCTTTCACAGTCCTATTTCCATTTTAAATAAATTCTTTTTTTTTTAACCAGTTTGTCAGCCAATTATACTTCTGAAAGAAAATGGCAAGAGGACAGATCAGTGGCCAAGAGCGCATCTGACTGACAGATAAACCACAAGCTCTTATATGAATTTGAAATCAACCAGAGCGAAAGAAATGTATTGTAATTTTTGTGTATTGTAATTTGTACAAATGAAGCTATGAGAAGCTTCATATTATGAGAAGGCTACTTTCTACAACCTTTACGTCCTGCAGTCATTGTGAAATTAATCTAAAAAAGAAGAATTGAAAACTACAGTGAGGAAACAATTCCAAAAATTTCAGAATCGAACAGCCCTAGACACAACCTGTCAGGCATTCACCACAGCCACCTCTACCTGCCACCTCACCAGTAGCACCGCCCACCCATTCCTCATCACCGGAGTTCTAATTATGTTCACCTGAATCCTATCCAGCCACACCCTATATAAGACTCTCTCCCTCAGTCCTTCATTGTCTGGTCTACTGTTCACATCCCCTACGCTAGCTCCAAACCCCATGCTGTTCATTATTGGACTCTCCAGTGCTACTGGCTGCTACACTGCTCACCCCTTCAGACTTTATGCTACTCATTTACTCAAGGACAATCAGATAAGATTCCCTAGACATCATTACATCTTGCCTTCTGTTAATAATCAATCCGTTTATTAAAGATCCCACTTGTTTCCACTTTCTTCCGCTGCTTGTGGTCTCAACCCTGTTTGTGCGTGACACAACCGAGTTCAAAGTTCAAAGTTCAAAGTTAATTGAGTTGAATTTAAAAAGTCTCACAAAATTATTTTATATAATTTAAGAAAATCATTAAGAAAAAAAAAAAACGTTTTCTATTGTTGGATTACAAATTTATAAAAAGTATTGTTGTATTACAAATTTATAAAAGGTTAAACATAGGTTCCAATATAACAGCATGAACTGAAAAAGTTATGTATATTGCGATTTCAAAGAGCAAGCAGTCCAGGCCCTGAGACAGTAATGTCTAGGTTACATCTGTAACCCTCATTCCCTGAAGGAGGGAACGGAGACGTTACGTCAATACTGACGTATTTGGGGTCTCACTTGGGAGCCCAATCACCTCTGCTTTTAAGAAAACAGGCCAATGAACATTGGCGAGTGGAATTTGCATGCCAAGCCACTCCCCCGTACACACGGGTATATAAGATGGCGGCATGCATCCACTCATTCAGGTTTATGCTGAGGAGCCGAGATGCAACCCGGCATTCAGCGTAGTTCAGGATTGTGGCAGGAGGACGTAACGTCTCCGTTCCCTCCTTCAGTGAACGAGGGTTACAGATGTAACCTAGACGTTCCCCCCAGAGTCGTACACTACGACGTTACGTCAATAAAAAAGTCATCTGGGTCAAAAATGAGATAATGATACTGAGTGAATGCTGTTGACACATACTATACATCCATCAAATACTTTTTCTTTAAACTCGCTAAAATACCAGCCTCAGCCCAATCAGAAATACCCGTACTTACATAGAAACCTATACATCTGAGCCTGATAAAAATGCATTTTTTAAGATGGATTTATCTGGTTTTGCATCTGAACTCTGCTTATATAATCAGATTGGAGAATAAAATAATAGTATTTGTCTTATTTTAAATGAATACTAAAAACTGAGATGAAAATTTTACTTCAGCCAGAAATGTATTTTTACTATGGTAAAAGAAATATTCAGCGATGTCTTCAAAAGGCCATCTTATATACCCGTGTGTACGGGGGAGTGGCTTGGCATGCAAATTCCACTCGCCAATGTTCATTGGCCTGTTTTCTTAAACTCAGAGGTGATTGGGCTCCCAAGTGAGACCCCAAATACGTCAATACTGATGTATTTGGGGTCTCCTCTGGAAAACACCACAATCTTGAACCGAGTTACGTCATTGAGGAACAGATGCTGGCAGGCAAGCGTGTCAGGACAAATGAAGATCAACATGTAACCTTCCCAACGCCCTGTAATCCAGATAACGGCCCACCAGGGGTGCCAGGTATCTGAAGCAACCGTTGGGGGGGCGGAGCACAATGACAAATTTTAAGCCATGTGGGAACTGGGTAAAATAAATATCTGTTAAGATACTAGGGGAAACACAGTGGGATAAACCGTGGAGAAGAAATACTGAGATATTATGCCACGACCTCCAGGGGATGAAGGAGGGAACAACTGGGAGAAAGCGCACGGATGGCTCAACCCAGGAAGCAAGTGTCCTGAAGTAGTGCCAGGCTGCTGAGGCAGCGCTTACCTTTGATCTACGATCCTGCGTTGTCACTACTAGAGTGCGAGGAAGCGATGCGTCCTGCAACCCCAGCTTAGATGGCTAGACCATGTGCTGGGTCTGAGTGTGAGGAGGGAGCAGTGGAGAAAGCCCCTGTTCTTCCCAAGGGTGTCCTCAGAACAATTCCTGGGGGGGAGGGGGTGGGCAGCAAGAGCCGCGTCCAACGCCGGAAACCAATCGTCAGACCACAAACCGCCAGGGGAAGGCGGGAAACCCAACCTCCAGCCTGGCGGTCGAGGCTGCCCGGGGGAACATGGCCGTCAACTTAGCCTCAGACTCCGACTGTGCAGCTACCACAACGTGGAGCTGCTCAGCAGAATCTTTGGTGTCAGAAGATGATAGCCCCTATACTGATGCGGCGATAGACATCTTAACTTCCTCATGAGCATAAAACGGGACATAAGGCTCATGCTAGGATGAACCATACATCAGCATGCAGAAACTCGACGGTAGTACGCTGAGAGGAGCCGGACCTCTGTGGGGACTGACCCGGCGGAGCAATCCAAACTATAATCCTCAGGTCTCCAATGTTTCTAGCCAATGCAGCGTCGGGAGTCTAGTGACCTGCGAGACTGGAAAGGGTAGAACACAAAGGTGGCTTACATATTAAATGTAAGCTGTGACCGAGTGTAACAATGAGCATGCCCACACAGCGCAGGCATAACCCATCCACAAACGCCATCTCAACATGCATTTGTTTACAGCCTGTGAGACAGCAATTGTGACCGTCATGAGGAAATAAGGAAACTATCGCTCCCTAAAAGCACACGATCGGAACGTGTCTTGAAAAAGACACTCTCAACGATTGTGTATTCTGTAGGAAAATTGCTCTGTTAGGCTGGATTGCCCAGGGGAGGACCGCAGCACTTTTAGCATTGTTAGCGCAGCAGCTATGCAGCGAATTTCTGAATAAAGAGAAACTTCTGCTTCAAGATATCCAAAACGTCTCCTGGTCTCTAAGAAAAAAAAATTCACAACACTATCCATTTTTGCTTTGTCCAAGTGCATCCAGAATTTTCATTTTGGTGCATCCCTAATTTATACCATGTAGTATATGATTATGTACAATAGATATTTTGACATATATGTCTTTTGTATAAATTGTGATTACTGCCAACAACTCAGGCTGCATTGTCAACTTATAAAGACAACATTAAAAGTTCCTCTCCTCTGTCATGGCGAAAGTAACAGCCATTGGAACAAAAGGTACACGCTTGTATTGAACAAACATATACTGGACAGATCTCTCAAGTGATGGCTACATTTACTGCTTTCTCTCCAAACAGCTCCCATCAGTGGCCCAGCTGCAGTGCTCCCCCAGCCTTCTGCTCCATGTGCCTCTACCTCCAGTTTCATCTATGTTTTCAGTTTGTACTGCAAGTATACTAAAAATGAATATGTAGGCATACTGAGTTAACTATTTAATTTACTAATTAAATACTTTTTTATGCTTTTTAGTACACTGAAGTATAGTCTCAATAAACTACTAGTTTATTGAGTTTATTGTAGTTTATTGTAGTTTTATAAGCAAGCATGCTTGTAAGTTGTCTTTAAGTGAATTTTACATCATACTTTAAGTATACTACTATGTCCCCATTTAGGTATTAATTTGTATATATTTTGTTATATGAATATCGGAACATACAAAACATTAAAAGAGAGAACGGTATCTTCTTGAAATCAAAAACATTTTATTCTAGCTTCATCTTTTTTTATAAACACTTCAATGTTGGTAAGTTTCATA
>NW_026127489.1:0-21659 GCF_022985175.1 Labeo rohita
AAACACACCTACCAGCATATGCTGTTTTTTTCACGAGGGTGAACAAAACAAATGTTTGCTAAACACAATTCTGGAGACATTCTCTTTAGTTTTCCAAGTAGGAGATCAAAATTTGAGACTTTGCTAACTCTCATATTACTTCTCAGTGATTTAAAGTATGCTGTCTTTTAGCCGTAGCATTAACACGGCTGTTTGTTCTCTAAGGAACATTTCACCACCAATCATGAATTATAAGATATTTTGAGATAAATTGAAATGATGAAAGAGGTTGTACTTTGTTTACTTTGATTTTACCTCAGCCGCCCACATTGACTTTAGCTTTTCCTGTCAGTTTTTGGTTAAATTATAGTCAGTCAGATGTGGAATTTTCCCATTTCTGTCAGACTTTCGACTATAAACATTGCTTGATGTTTGAAAATGTTGTGTATGGAAACAAAAATGATAGCTAGAGTTAGCTTTTGTCAAATTGCTAAGTGTAAACAATGTTATGCTAAGCATTAGCTTGTGTTCTTCAGGTGTACACTCATAAACATGATCATTACTGTGTTTAATGCAGCAAACGTTTGCTAAACACTATTCTACAGACATTCTCTTCCATTTTGAAAGTAGGAATTTGGAAGTTTAGTTTTGTTTAGTTTTGTAGTTTCACCACCGATCATGAATATTATTCATGAATAATATTACATAGATATTTCGAGACAAATTGAGATTATGAAAGAGAGTGTACTTTGTTTACTTTGATTTTACCTCAGCCGTTTACATTTAAATTGACTTTAGCATTTCCCGCCATTTTTTGGCTATTAATCAGATTTGGAATTTTCCTATTTCTGTCAGACTTTCAACCATGTGGAAGCAAAATAATAGCTAGTGTTAGCTTTTGTTGAATTGCTTAGTGTAAACGATGCTATGCTAGCATTAGCTTGTGTTCTTCAGGTGTATAATCATAAACAGGAGCATGACTGTGTTTAACACAAACAAATGTTTGCTAAACACAATTCTACAGACATTCACTTCAGTTTCCCAAGTAGGAAATCAGAAACTTAGACTTTGCTAATGCCCATATTGCTTATAAGTTCTCAATGTTTTAAAGTACAGTATGCTATCTTTTACCCATAACATTAACATAGCTATTTGTACTCTAAGGAACATTTCACCGCTTCATATCCTGACAGCACTTAGTTGGACTGTAGCAGGCGGCACGTTAGCCTGTTAGAGCATTAGCACGGCAATAAGTGGCTGCTGCTGTCAGCAAGAAGTCCCAGCGATCCAAAAGCTGCCAAAGATCACAGCTAGGAGTCACACGCCGACGTTAGCGACTGACACTGCAAGGTGCCGTCACATGCCAGGCTAGCATACTCGTCTCAAACACAAGGACATGCTTCGTCCTTTCACTGACTAGTCTTTTTCTGCCACATTAAAAGGAAAAGAGGCTGATGCTATTAGGCTGAAGCCCTTATAATTATAATTGCAGATGAATACATTTTTAATGAGACTATTAGCATGGTGTAACACAGGATGAAGGGTGTACGTTTTGTTTTAAGAAGACTTGTGTGTTGACTTGTGACTTTTTTTATGTGGCATTCAAAGAAAACATTCATATGTCTGAAATTTAGCAGATTTAAAGAAGGATTGGCTCAGAAAAGTGAGAGAAGCACTAGCATGAGTTCTTAGATGCTGCTAAGTTTGATAGTATATAATGTAATGACATTTTCATTACAGTAGATAATAACTACACAACTGAGCATACATGTATGAAAATTCAGCTGACCATATGTAAAAAGTGGGGTATCATTTTAATGTGGTAATGCAATAAAAAAAAAAAAAAAATATAATATAATATAATATAATATAATATAATATAATATAATATAATATAATATAATATAATACTATTTAAACAATATGTAATTAGTAGGGCTATCATTTTAACACATTAATATTATAAAAAACAACAACAACAAAAAGCAACTGATCATAAAGTGTTAAAGTGATCATGAGTGTTGCTAAACTGTTGTGAAAATAAGTAAATATAATATAATATAATATTATATAATATTTATAGAAAAATAATTCTGCCATATGTAATAAGTTTGGCTATCATTTCAAAATGTTAATATAATAATTTAAAAAAGAAACATAAAAAGTGCTGTTAAAAAAAATGCTGTGCAAATAAATATATAATACGATATTATATAATATAATACAATACAAAAAAATCTGTCATATATAATAAGTAGGGCTATTTATATTTAACATGTTATGAAATAAATAAAATAAAATAAAATAAAATAAAACTCAATTTTGGTTAAAAAGACATTTGTAAATAAATGAATGAATAAATAAATAAATAAATAAATAAAAAGAGTAAGAATAAGAAATAAATTCAAGACATGCATGTTGAATAATTGCATTAAAGAAATAAAATAAAATAACTGCTTTCTCTCTCTCTCTCTCTCTCTCTCTCTCTCTCTCTCTCTCTCTCTCTCTATATATATATATACAAATATCACTGAAATAAAAAAAAATAAAATAAACAAGCTCCATTCATAAATAAACAAATAAAAAATAATAATAATAGGAAATAAAATGAAATACATGCTTTTTCAATATATATATATATACAAATACCATTTAAATAATTAATGAAATAAAATAAGAATAAGACATAAATTCAAGAAATGCATGATAATTAATTACATTTAAGAAATAAAATAAAATAAATGCTTTATATATATATATATATATATATATATATATATATATATATATATATATATGTATATATATATATATATATATATATATATATATATTTACAAATATAATTTAAATAATTTCTGAAATAAAATAAAATAAAATAGGTCCATTTTGATGAAAAGGGCATATCTGTAAAAATAAATAAATGAATAAATAAATAGATTAATAGCTAAAATAAAATAAATGCTTTTTCAGTATATATACAAATATCATTTAACTAATAAAAAAAATGCATTTTGACACTTTTGATCATATCTGTACTCTAATTTCAGTTTCTTCTTTCTTTTATGCACATTTTAAATGTGAATTTTTAATGTGACTTTCGAAGAAATCACGCATGTCTGAAATATACCACATCTGAAGAGCTAATGGCTCAGAAAAGTGATACTACTACTGAGAAAAGTGTGTGCATGATTTAAGTGTGATATTATCTAATGTAATGGCATTTTTCGGGATGACTCAAATGTTCAAATTCTTTAGCACTGTAGGACTTGATGTGACAGCTAACAGTCTCTTTTCATTCCTCCAGCTTGATGTTCTGGACTAACTGGAACGAGCAGAAGCCGAGCATCATGAGGTCGACTTTAACCGGCCGGAACCTCCGCGTCATTGTTAGCGTAGATGTCATCACCCCTAATGGACTCACCATCGACCACAAAGCCGAAAAGCTGTATTTTTCCGACGGCAGTCTCGGCCACATCGAGAGGTGCGATTACGACGGCTCGCACAGATACGTAAGTATAGGGGCCGCTTTGTGTGTGACTTGTAAAAAATGCATGGAAGTGCATTAGCTGAAGCGGAGGCTGTGTCTTAAGAGCACTGTGACCGTCTTTCAGCCTTTGTGAAGCTTTTTTGTTTTGCTGAGGTGAGACATTGAAGGAGGACATAAAGAAACTTCGATCCCATCCACTGAATACAGCTCGCAAGGGTTCAGTACATTGTCAGTTGAAACCAAAAACTTGCTCTTGCCAGGAGGACCAAATAAAAGGCACTAACACTGCTAAACAATAACTGAACATTTCTTCTTATTGATCTTAGTTCTAGGTAACAGTGTTTTTTGGGTATTTCAGGTCATGTATTCACCTCCATGATGCGGCAGTGCTATGTTTCTGTCATATAGAGTGAGTAGGATTGTCATTTTGTCAGAAGTTGACAATTAATCACATCCCTGTTTCTATTTAATAGTAAATTTTAGTAAAACAAACATGTTTACAACTCTACTCAAGGAATTATTTCATAGACCTAAAAATAAGTTGTTAGTAACTGCTAAAGCAAATCAATTTTAATGTTTACTTTCATCAAAGGCCAGAAGCCGCAGGTAAGAGAGTTGGACACAGTTTATCGTTGACAACCACCAGCAATGCCGTGGCGCGCTAAATGGATTCTAGCTGGCTAATGAAACTACCTGCTCGCTAGGCTATTAAAAGGTGAAAATTGGTCTGGGCGAACAAAAGGAAGATTTGTTTTGTTGCGTGTCAGACGGATAGCAAGTCTAGCAAGGCCGTATCTGTCAGAGTACGCAGGAGGATGAAGTGCCATCTAGGTTACTGCTGACAGATTCAAACTCCAGCCTTTTCAAACTTCCTCTAGAGAAAAAAAACACATGAAGCCACACATTCAAACTCCCAGGAGTTCAGAATTAATCATGCAAATTGGATGAAACTTTCTTAATAACAGCAGAACATCAAGTGTGACCCTGTTTACTTTCATAAAGGTAAAGTGTGTGGTTTCTGAGCTACTTTTATCAACAGAACTGTAGCGGTTAGAAAGAGGTTAATTATATTCAGAATTTTAAGAAAGTAATGAATATGTTGTAGAAATTGCACTGTTATTACTTTTTTACGAGGCTTTTCTTTTTAAAGTTGATGGGAAAAGTGTTTGCATCAATTCAGATTTGCACTTTTATATTATGCATTGCGTAATCTATCAGTTTCTTTAAAGGTAGAGAATGCGTTACAGTAATGTTATAGTAATGTTATCTCTGTCAAATGAGGCTTTTCACTTTGCGAGGATTGTTTGCCTCAGTTCATATTTGCAGTTTTAATTTTTTAATCATGTTACTGCGAAATTTACCAATTTCTTAATAGAAAGTAGTAAATGTGTTGTAGAAATGCTGCAGTAACATTATTACTTCCAAATAGGCTTGTTGCTTATGGAAGCTCGTTTCTGTCACTTACTAAAAAAAAAATGAAATTGTAATTGCAACTTTTTATCTCACAGTTCTGACTTTTTTCTCGCAATTGTGAAATACAAACTCGCAATTGCGAGTTTTAAAGTCAGAATTTTTGCCTCAGAACTGTGATACAAACTCAGTTGTGAGTTATGAAGTCAGTATTGTGTGGTACAGAAAAAAATCAGAATTGTGAGATATAAACTCGCAATTCTGAGAAATAAATTTAGAATTATGAGAAATACATTTTTTTCTCAGAATTGCAAGTTTATGTCTTACAGTTTATATCTTACAAAAGCAAGTTTGCGAGTTGATGTTCTGCAATTCTGACATCTTCTCAGATTTGTGAGTTTATATCCTGCTATTCTGACTCGTAATTGTGCCTTTATATCACGCAGTTCTGAGAATAAATGCAAACTTGCAATTCTGAGAATTAGTCACAATTCTGAGAAAGTCAGAATTGCGAGATATAAACTTGCAATTCTGAAAAATAACTTCAGACTTGTGAGAGATAATCATTTCTGACTTTTTTTCTCAGAGTTTATATCTTGCAATTCTAACTTTATAACATACAGTTGTCAACACAAAGTTGAGTTTTCCCCTCAGAATTGGACTTACTTAACTTGCAGTTCAGAGTTTATATATTACAATTCTGAGATAAAAAGCTAGAATAGTGAAAAAGTCTGAATTGTGATATATAAACTTGCAGTTTTCCTTGCAAAATATTTCTCGCAATTGCGAGTTAACAAACAGCTATTCTGACCTTATAGAAATTATATATTGCAATTCTGAAAAAAAAAGCTAGAATAGTGAAAAAGTCTGAATTGTGATATATAAACTCACAAAGTTTGCCTTGCAATTCTGCCTTTATTTCTCGCAATTGCGAGTTAATATACAGCTATTCTGACTTTATAACTCGTAACTGTAACTATATCATGCAATTCTGAGAAAAAAGTCAAATATGACTTTAATAACTCACAATTGCAAGTTTATAAGTCGCTATTGCAAGTGCATATCTCACAATTCTGAGAAAAAAGAACAGAATTGTGAAATAAAGTCTTAATTGTGAAACCCTCCACCTCCCCAGCTCCACCTGTCTAGATCTGTTATTTTCACAATTTCTTTGAATGACGTAGCGAATGCGTTGTAGAAACGTTATATTAATGTTATCGCGTTCAAATTAAGCTTTTCTGTTTACAGCTGGCTTCGAAAAGCATTTGCTTCAACTCATTTGTAGTTTTAAATTTAATCATTTAATAATAAATAATGGAAACATAGCTAGTATAGCTTTACATAAAATAGAACCTGTTTTATTCAAGGTTATGTTTGAGTTACCCAAAAAAGTCCAAAAAAGTGAGTTTATAGCTCTCAAATATGACTTTATAACTCACAATTGCAAGTTTATAACTCGCTATTGCAAGTGTATATCTCACAATTCTGAGAAAAAAAAAAGACGGAATTGTGAAAAAAGTCGAGGTATAAAAGCGAGATATAAACTCACAATTGTGAGAAATAAAGTCAAAATTGTGAGAGAGAAACTAAATTCTGACTTTTTCTTACAATTGCGAGTTTATATCCCGCTATGCTGACTTTATAACTCAAAACTGTGACTTTACTGTGATTATATATCATGCAGTTCTAAGAAATGTCACAATTCTGACTTTTTTCTCAGAGTTGCGATTTTATATCTTGCAATTCTAACTTTATATCACACAGTTGTGAACACACCGTTGAGTTTTCCCCTCAGAATTGGACTTTATAACTTGCAATTCAGAAATTATATATTGCAATTCTGAAAAAAAAGCTAGAATAGTGAAAAAGTCTGAATTGTGATATATAAACTCACAAAGTTTGTCTTACAATTCTGCCTTTATTTCTCACAATTGCGATATACAGCTATTTTGACTTTATAACTTGTAACTGTAACTATATCATGCAATTCTGAAAAAAAGTGTTTATAGCTCTCAAATATGACTTTATAACTTACAGTTGCAAGTTTATAACTCGCTATTGCAAATGTATATCTCACAATTCTGAGAAAAAATACAGAATTGTGAAATAAAGTCAGAATTGTGAGAAACTCAGTTCTGACTTTTTGCAGATTTTTGTCTTGCAAATTTGCCTTGCAATTCTGACTTTATTTCTCGCAATTGCGAGTTTATATCCCACTATTCTGACTTTATAACTCATAACTGTGACTTTACTGTGATTTTATATTTTATATATATATAAAATATATAATATATATATTTTATGCAGTTCTAAGAAATGAAGTCAGAATTGTGAGAGATAAACTCAGAATGCTGACTTTTTTCTCAGAGTTGCGAGTTTATATCTTGCAATTCTAACTTTATAACATACAGTTGTCAACACACAGTTGAGTTTTCCCCTCAGAATTGGACTTTATAACTCGCAATTCAGAGTTCATATATTACAATTCTGAGAAAAAGCTAGAATAACTCACAATTGCAAGTTTATAACTCGCTATTGCAAGTGCATATCTCACAATTCTGAGAAAAAAGAACAGAGTTGTGAAAAAAAGTCTGAATTGTGAAACCCTCCACCTCCCCAGCTCCAACTGTCTAGATCTGTTATTTTATCAATTTCTGTGAATGACGTAGTGAATGCATTGTAGAAACGTTATATTATTGTTATCGCGTTCAAATTAAGCTTTTCTCTTTACAGCTGGCTTCAAAAAGGATTTGCTTCAACTCATTTGTAGTTTTAAATTCAATCATTTAATAATAAATAATGGAAACATAGCTATTATAGCTTTAAATAAAGTAGAACTTGTTTTATTCAAGGTTATGTTTGAGTTACCCTCCGTCACATTATTTGAGAGCAAAGTCTGAGATAATCCCTGCTTAGAAGCTACTTGAAACGCAAGCCTGCACTCAGAGCGAGAATGTCATGTTCTTGTCCACTGGTTCGTAATTCAATGCTAAAAACATTCGATGTTAAGAGAGCACGAAGAGGTTTTCACCTGTCGAGACGACAGCTCTGATATCAGAACGTCATGCAGATGTGTCTACCGCATCTTTCATCCTGATCCCCCACACACGTGCGGGCTGCGACGGAACACTTGGGAATAAAGACGTCTCGACTGCGTGAGGGTGAGAACATGTGTTTGACATGTTGTCATCGCGGATTAAAGAGCGAGTCTCGCTCTCAGCGCCCATCGGGCCGCCTATTATTGCAGAAAGACTCTGGCATTCAAACGGACGGCCCTTCAGAGACATCTGTGTCTGCGTGTGTTACTGAAGAGCGTTTAATGCTGCACTTCAGAACAGATGTGTGTGGCTCACGAAAGCCTTCGGAAATAAATGGCAAAAAAACATGAAAAGCTCTCAAAGCTGGAAAAAAATGTGTGCAGCCTCTTTTTTTGTTGATGGGTTACATGCAGTTATAATAGAAACTGTAATTACTGTGCAGTGGGTCGTTTTGTGGACATTCTCACATATCATTACGTCACAGAAATATTGGTGTCTCTATTTATTTGGATTTGTTTATGTGTTCATTTTTTTCCCCTTGTTGCTTTGCCATATTCCACAAGCCATGTTTTTTTTTTTTTTTTTTTTTTTTGTATATATTTGAGTGACTGTAATCAATTAATTTTCAAATCTTTCATTTCCATCACGCACATAGAACAGTCCCTCTAAAAAACACGGCTCACCTTTCCCCCCTGAGGGTGTGCGTGATGTACTGTATCCCTGTGTCTGTTACGACAGCGATTCCATTTGCACTCTCTGTAGATCTGGGTTAATCATTTATAATGTGGGGGATAATGGAGGAGGGCTGTCCTTCGGGTGTCACGGTGGTTTCCCCTCCGGCTCTGGACAGGCCCGTGTGTCTGTGTGAATTATACAGACACTCAGTGTGCTTTATTTTGGTCTGTGCACCTTTGTGCTGCAGCGCATAAAGTAAACCGCCTGATGGAACTGTCCTGTACGGGAGTAGAGACACTTTGATTTATTTATTACCAGTACTTGAAAGTTATTGAATGATTTTTTTAAAATTACAAAGTTTATAAACAGATTATCCATCCATCCATCCCTCTGTCATTCTATCTATCTGTCTCTGTCTCTCTGTCCATCCATCCATTCTATCTGTCTGTCTGTCTGTCTGTCTGTCTGTCCGTCATTCTATCTGTCTGTCTGTCTGTCTGTCTATCTATCTATCTATCTATCTGTATGTCTGTTCATCCATCTGTCGTTCTACCTGTCTCTTTGTCTGTACATCCGTCCATCATTCTGTCTGTCTATCTATCTATCTATCTATCTATCTATCTATCTATCTATCTATCTATCTATCTATCTGTCTGTCTATCTATCTATCTATCCGTCATTCTACCTGTCTGTCTGTCTGTCTATCTATCTATCTATCTATCTATCTATCTATCTATCTATCTATCTATCTATCTGTCTGTTTGTCTGCCATTCGTCTGTCCTTCCGTCCGTCCATCGTTCTACCCGTCTGTCTGTTCGTCCATCCGTCCATTGTTCGGTCTGTCTGTCTGTCTATCTATCTATCTATCTATCTATCTATCTATCTATCTATCTATCTGTCTATCTATCTGTCTGTCTGTTGGTCCGTCTGTCCGTCATTCTACCTGTCTGTCTATCTATCTATCTATCTATCTATCTATCTATCTATCTATCTATCTATCTATCTATCTATCTGTCTGTTTGTCTGCCATTCGTCTGTCTTTCCGTCCGTCCATCGTTCTACCCGTCTGTCTGTTCGTCCGTCCGTCCATTGTTCGGTCTGTCTGTCTGTCTATCTATCTATCTATCTATCTATCTGTCTATCTATCTGTCTGTCTGTCTGTCTGTCTGTCTGTCTGCAGTCTGTCTGTCTCTCCATCCGTCCATCCATTGTTCTACCTGTCTGTCTGTTTGTCCGTCCGTCCATTGTTCGGTCTGTCTGTCTGTCTATCTATCTATCTATCTATCTATCTATCTGTCTGTCTGTCTGTCTGTCTGTTCTGTCTGTCTGTCTGTCTGTCTGTCTGTCTGTCTATCTATCTATCTATCTATCTATCTGTCTTTCTGTCTGTCTGTCTGTCTGCCGTCTGTCTTTCCGTCCGTCCGTCCATTGTTCTACTTGTCTGTCTGTCTGTTTGTCCGTCTGTTCGTTGTTCTGTCTGTCTATCTATCTATCTATCTATCTGTCGGTCCATCCGTCATTCTGTCTGTTTGTTCGTCTATCTATCTATCTATCTATCTATCTATCTATCTATCTATCTGTCTGTCTGTCTGTCTGTCTGTCTGTCTGTCTATCTATCTATCTATCTATCTATCTATCTGTCTGTCTGTCTGTCTGTCTGTCTGTCTGTCTGTCTGTCTGTCTGTCTGTCTGTCTGTCTGTCTGTCTGTCCGTCCGTCTGTCTACCTGTCTGCAGTCTGTCTGTCTTTCCGTCCGTCCATCGTTCTACCTGTCTGTCTGTTCGTCCGTCTGTTTATCTATCTGTCTGTCTGTCTGTCTGTCTATCTATCTTCTTCCTGTCTGTCTGTCTGTCTGTTTTTCCCACCGTTCTACCTGTCTGTCTGTTCTACCTGTCTGTCTGTCTGTCTGTCTGTCTATCTGTCTGTCTATCTATCTATCTATCTATCTATCTGTCGGTCCATCTGTCATTCTGTCTGTCTGTTCGTCTATCTATCTATCTATCTATCTATCTATCTATCTATCTATCTATCTATCTATCTATCTATCTATCTATCTATCTATCTATCTCTCTGTCTGTCTCTCTGTCTATCATCTATCATCTATCATTCTGTCATTCTGTCATTCAATCTATTGTTCTGCCTGCACATCCATCCATTGATCATTCTATCATTTTATACATCATTCTGTCTGTCCATCCATCCATCCCTCATTCTATAATTCTATATATCATTCTACCTGTTCATTTGTCCATCCATCCATCAATTTATTGTTTCATCTATCCATCTTTCTGTTGTTCTGTCTGTCTATCTATTCATCTGTCCATCCATCGTTCGTTCTGTCATTCAGTGTATTATTCTGCCTGTCCATCCATCCATTGTTTCATCATTCTATTGTTCCATCTATCCATCATTCTGCCTGTCTGTCTGTTTGTCCATCTGTCTGTCCGTCCATTCATCCGTTGGTCCATCTATCATTTTATTCATGTTCTCTCATTCTATCTATCATTCTACCTGTCTGTCCATTCATCCATCCATTCATCCATCCATCCTTCAATTGTTCTATTGTTCTGTCATTCTGTCTTTTGTTCTACCTGTCCATCCATCCATCCATCCATCCATCCATCCATCTGTTTTGCTATCTGGCATTTAAAGATCAGTCCAAAAAGTTCACAAACTTTTTTAAAGGTCATGAGAAATACAAATTCACCAAAACTTTTGACTGTTAGTCTATAACCTGAAATATTTAATAGGGCTCTTAAAAAAAAAAAAAAAAAAAAATATATATATATATATATATATATTTTTTTTTTTATTACCAGGATATTTTCCCTTTCCTAAACTCTTCTTTCTAAATTTTTAGGTCATTGTAAAATCAGGACCCGGAACGTTCTTTGGCTTGGCAATTTACAGAGACTTCATCTTCTGGTCCGACTGGACGCGGCGGGCCGTGATCCGCTCTGATAAGTTCACCGGAGCCAATACAAAAGTCCTCCGTGCTGACATCCCTCATCAACCGATGGGAATCGTGGCAGTTTCCAACGACACCAACAGCTGTACGTGATTCATTTCCTTTGTTCTGTTACATGACGCAATTGTTTTAACATTTAATTCAAACCAAATGTTTTTAGATGAATTGAAACTGAAGTGTGGTCAATAAACCTTTATAATATATAGAGAGTTCTAAAATCTAATGTTTTGTAAAACAAGCGGATAAACACGTTTCTTGGTTGACGTAGCGGATGACTTGAAGTCTTGTTTGTATTAGTCACACAAAGCTTGTTTGTATTATTCACACGAGGTGTCTGAGATGCTTACTCTGTGATGACAGGAAACACAATGCAAAGTCGCTGATGTTAGATGCGTCAGAAGTCACTGGGGGCTTTTTTGATGGGTGCGCGGTGAAGCTAGAACAAAATCAACACATTCTGACATGAGGGTCAGATAAGCTGAACGTAGTCACTGTGTTCTTTGCTGACAGAACAAGCTGGGTTTATGTCAGCACGGTATGATAAATACAAAGGCAAATCATATTAATGATTGACTGAATGTCATTAGAGGTTCTTACAGGCTGATACATTTCCATAGGTAAAATAAATTATGCGTTTAAAATAAAGGGTCTATTGTTTTTTTCCATTCAGATTTTATCTGTATATTCAGATACTGAATCAGAATTGTGAATAGGGTTCAGATTATGACCTAGACTCATATACAGATTGTGATTCAAATTCCTTTTGCTCTGAATCTGGATTCTAAATTTCAAATATGATCTGTACTGTGTGTCCATATAATAATATAGGTTCTAATTGCTCTAAATATATCGATTCTAATCGGCAATCTATGTATTCATCTACTCTAATCTGTAATTAATGTAATCTGTATTCAAAGTATATAATTTATACTATAAAAACAGTTTGTGATTCCGAATCCCTTTTGTTTTGAATCTAGATTTTGAATCAGATTGTGACCATCCAGATTGTGATCTAAATTCCTTTAAGTTTTCAGATTTTAAATCTAGAAATAGGATTGTTCTCTAGATTCAGATTATCTATATTGTATACCAATGTTGTAATCTAGATTCTATTTGCTCTGAAGATACAGATCTAAATATGAATTGTGATCTAAATTTAAAATTATGAACTAAACTCTAAAAACAGACTGATATTCAAATTCTTTTTTAACTCTAAATCCACATTCAGAATTCAAATTACGATATATATTTTACATCCATATTATAATTTAGATTCTTTTTTGCTGTGATCTACATTCAAAAAGTATGATACGGATTGTGATTCAGATTCCTTTTGATTCAAATCTACATTTTGGCTTCAGATTGTGATCTGTATTGTACACCTATATTGAAATCTAGATTCTGTTTGCTCTGAATATACAGATTCTAATCTGTAATCTATGTAATATAAATGTAATTTATGCAATCATCTTCTCCAATCTGTAATCTATATTCAGAATATATTGTTTAGACTATAAATACAGATTGTGATTTAGAATCCTTTTGTTTTGAATCTAAATTTTGAATCAGATTGGGATCAAATTGTCCAAATTGTAATCCAAATTCCTTTACTTTAAATGTATAGATTTTAAATCTAGAATCAAGATTGTGCTTCAGATTATCTATATTGTACACCCAAATTGTAATCTAGATCATATTTGCTCTGAATATATAGATCTAAATAGGAATTGTGATCTCAATTTAGATTTATGAATGACTATTAAAATGTACTGTGGTTCAATTTCATTTTTTAAAATCTAAATCCACATTCAGGATTCACATTATGATATATATATTTACATCCATATTATAATTTTGATTATTTTGCTTTGAATATATAAATTCTAAATCAAGTTTGTGATCTGCATTCAAAAAGTATGATTTGCTTTAAATACAAATTGTGATTAAGATTCCCTTTGATTTAAATCTAGATTTTGGCTTCGGATTGTGATCTGTATTGTACACCCATATTGCAATCTAAATTCTAGTTGTTCTGAATATGTGGATTCTAAATATAAATTGTGATCTACTGTAAATTTAGATTTATGGAATAGACTACAAATACAGACTGTGATTCAGGATTTTTACTCTAAATTTAGATTCTTGATTCAAATTCATATGTTTTCCATTCATATTTGCTCCAAATATATAGATTATAAATGAAAAGTGATTTATAACTCATACAATTAATTCAATACAGGTTATAATTTAAATTTATTTATTTATGTAAAATCTAGATTCCAGATTTAGATTACAATCTATGTTGTACATCTCTGATTGTAATCCAGATTCCGTTTACACTAAATACAGATTCTAAATACACATGGTAATATAGGTTCTGATTATAATTTAGACTTTAAATATACATTCCTTTTGTAATAAATCTAGATTCTGAATCTTGATTATAATTTACATTGTATTTTATAATGTCAGTATTTAAAATTCAGTTTTTCTCTTCCTTTTTTAGAAGAAGTGCACTTTATTTTATTTTCACTATATCACAAAAATATCTTATTAAAAATAAGCTTTTGATGCCTGCTTTAGATGTGCATTTTCAGTCTTAAATTTAGAAAGAGAAAAAAATATATTTATCTCTGAGCTAATACAGTAGATCCATCTTGGTACCTCCATTTAAGTCCCATTCACATTAACGAGACCCACTGCTAGACGTACATTTACATAAATTCATTTTAGCGCACATGGTGACTTTTACGTTTATATTCCCCGACCACAAAACTTAAACCTGCAGTGCTTGGTAATTGCATCTGTTGAAACTCACAAGGAGCACCACATTTCAAGTGCCTGAGGCGCAAATCTTTTAAACCACCCTCGATTCACCCGGGAAGTAAAAGTGCACCATGAAATTTACAGAATTAGCAGAATTTATAGAACGTGACACATTTATAGAATGCCGACTTTCCGCTCCGCTTCTTTCTTGGCTTCGATACAGAATTTTCTTTGTTTGCGGTTCAAGCCTCAGTGTTTCAAAGGACTCTAATGGAAGCTGCTTAGAAGCTTGGCATCCCAAACCGCAAATGGAGCTTTTCTCATCTCAGGACTCTCTTAGGAGATCTGGACCTCGGTAGCCACCGTCCCTCCTATCTATATAGCGCAGACGACTCTATTAAGAGAATTCACTCAGACGGTGCTATAAACGGCTGGAATTCTAAATAACTCCCCACATTACTTTTAAAATCATGACAAATAAAGGCAAACTTAATCCACCCGTATGCTGTTCCAAACCACATGACGTTTTTTCCTTCCAAATAAAGTGACATAATTATTATTTTTTAGGTTAACTGTCCCTTTAAATGTGGGTACCATCTGCAGTTCCTTTTATTCCAACTAATAAACATTCCTTTATAATCGCCGGCCAGCAGAAATCAGGCATCGAAGAGTCCAAGCTATTAAAAGCCACATCCCATAATAAGCGAAAGCCTCCCAGGACTGAAGCCCCATGTCGCTATGGTGAAAGACGCTGGCCCAATGCACTCATCTGAATCCTCACCATTTGTGCAGGGGAATATGCTCGGCCCACGGCTCTGGAGTCTGGCAGCCGCTTGTGTGTAGATAGGGCACGGTTCAGAGACCCGCGCTCCACGCCAACGTCTGTGCCAAACACAGTTCAAACTCACACCCACTGAGGAGCCCAACCCTCTGACTGGCACTGCAAGAGTGCCCTTCAAGCCTTGAGTGTGTGTGTGTGTGCGGTCCTAGGCTGAATGTATTGCCTTAAAAGACATTATATGCCTTAGGCCGCATTTAAAATAGCGTTCTGAAAGGCAGTGAGAAATTAATAAAATATTCCACACAGCTTTCAAGATTGCTGTTCTTTATTCCAACAAGCAAACATATTTTCATTGCTCATTATTAAATGATACAAGGAGCCTTTTTATATTAATTAATATGCTAGAAAGATTCTGTCTAAATTGCTAATTGCTAATTCAGATTTCTGGTGCTCTGAATATAAGGTACCAAATTCTGATTGTAATCCACATTCTAAATCCATATTATGATTGCGTTTCTGTTTGCTCTCAATATATATATAATTCTGGCCAGATTATGATTTTTATTGCATATTCAAATTGAAATCCAATTTAATTTGTGAATGTAGATTTCAAACCAAGATTATGATTTAAACTGATCAAAATTTAGGTTCTGGATCCAGATTGCAAATATAATTATACGTACATATTGCAATCCAGATTTCCCTTGCTCTAAATATAGATTCTAACTGACGATTGTGGTCTAGATTCAGATTAGGAGCCATATTTAAAATATGTATTGTGATTCAGATTATGTTTGCATTGAATATACAGTTGTGGAACCGGATTATGATTTTTATTGTATATCCAAATTGAAATCCAAATTAATTTTGTTGTGTATATAGTTTTTAAATATATGATTTAGATTCAGACTGATCAGAATTTAGGTTCTGGATACAGGTTGTAAATATAATTATACATATAGATTGTGATCCAGATTTCTCTTGTTCTAAATATAGATTCTAAATAAAGATTGTAGTCTAGATTCAGATTAGGATTCATATTCCAAATCCGGATTATGATTCAGATTCAGTTTGTTCTGAATATAAAATTCTGGGACCAGATTATGATTTTTTTATTCTATACCCAAATTGAAATCTAAATTCATTTTGCTGTGAATATAGATTTTAAACCATAATTATGATTCAGATTTAAACTGATCAGAATTTAGGTTCTGGATACAGATTGTCAATGCAATTATAGATATAGATTGTGATCCAGATTTCTCTTGTTCTAAATATAGATTCTAAATAAAGATTGTAGTCTAGATTTAGATTAGGATTCATATTCCAAATCCGGATTATGATTCAGATTCAGTTTGTTCTGAATATGTAATTGTATACCCAAATTGAAATCCAAATTCATTTTGCTGTGAATATAGATTTTAAACCAAAATTGTGATTCAGATTTAAACTAATCAGAATTTAGGTTCCAGATCCAGATTGTAAATACAATTATACATAAAGAATCCAGACCCCCTTGCTCTAAATATAGATTCTAATAGAAGATTGTGGTCTAGATTCAGATTAGGATCCATATTCTAAATCAAGATTATGATTTAGGTATTGTTTGCTCTATATTGGGTTGTGGAACCAGATTATGAATTTTATTGTACATCCAAATTGAAATCCAAATTCATTTTGCTGTGAATTTTGATTTTAAACCAAGATTATGATTCAGATTCAAACTGATTAGAATTTAGGTTCTGGAACCAGATTGTAAAAATAATTATATAGATTGTAATATAGATTTCCCCTACTCTAAATCTAGATTCTAATTAAAGATTGTGGTCTGGATTCAGATTAGGATTCAAATTCTAAATCCAGATTATAATTCCGATTCTGTTTGCTCTGAATATAGAGTTACAGAACCAGATTATGATCTTTATTGTATACCCAAATTGTAATCCAAATTCACTTCAAATTGTAATCCTGATTTCCCTTGCTCTAAATGTAGATTCTAAATGGAAATTTTGTTTGCTCTGAGTACATAATTCTAGTACATCCATATTGCAATTAACAAATAAGATGCTTTGCAGAATTTCCAAGCTACTTTTTCCTATCTTGCCTGTTGATCCTCCTTAAATTGTTGTACACTTTCAAGCATGGCACCAAACATAGGGACATTTGGTGCCATGTTTGAATGTGTTTAAAAAAAAAAAAAAAAAACACTTCTGAACTCTAAGTATGAGCTGTAATACTCACATTTAAAAATGTCACAATTTGTCTTAATGCACTAAGATGATGGATTTGTTACCAAGGATTTGTCTTATTACTTTTTAGGTGAGTCATCCCCCTGCAGCATGAATAATGGAGGGTGCCATGACCTTTGCCTTTTGACTCCACTTGGTGTGGTAAACTGTACTTGCCGTGGAGAACGGATATTACTGGATGATAACAGATGTGTATGTAAGTCCTGTACCCTCTCTCTCTGTATCTCTTGCTCATTTTCTTGACCTTTTTTCACTCACCCCAAATTTTCTAGCATGTCCCATTTAGTCTGTGAGAACTGAGGCTGTTTATATGTTGGTGTATTCCAAATAATAGCAGATATTTCTGTTCGGGATGCTGTAGATAAAGTTTTGAGAACGTGAAATGTTTGGTGGCTGATTGGCTCTGAATTGAAATTCAGAACATATTTTCAGGTCTGTAGTGCCCCAGGTCTGGAGGTGGATTGCTGAGAAACAGGGGGCATGTGGGACAGAAAGCTTGGTTTTAGCATAGTAAGAAGAACACGCTGCTGCTCTAGGAACAAACTGCAGCAAAATCTAGCAGTGAGGCTGTTGCCCAACAACTTTATTGCTGCAGCATTCTTCCTGTCGCTCTGAATATTAATTACAAATCCAAATTTTGACTAATTCCCATTACTCTGATTGTAGATTTTGAATATGAAGATTATGATCCATATTCTAAATCCAGATTGTGATTTAGATTCCATTTGCTTTTTGGAACTAGACTTTGATTTATATTGTGCATCCAGATTGTAATCCAAGTTCATTTAACTCTGAATATAGATTATGAATCCAGATTGTGATTCAGATTTATTTTGTTCAGATTTAGGTTCTGGATCTGTATTCTAAAATATAATTGCACATTTAAAATGCAATCCAGATTTCCCTTACTTTGAATATATGGATTCGATACCAAGGTTGTGATCTGGATTTAGATTATGAATCATTTTTCTAAATACAGACTATGATCCAAATTCTGTTTGCTATGAAGATCAAATTGTAGAACCAGTTTTGAATCAAAATTTTACTCTGAATATAAATTATAAATACACATTGTGATTCAGATTTATTTTGTTCACACTTAGGTTATGGATTTGCATTCTAAAATATAATTACACATCTAAAATGCAATCCAGATTTCTTTTGCTTCGAATCTATGGATTCAATACCATGATTGTGATCTAGATTTAGATCATGATCCATTTTCTAAATACAGATTGTGATTCAGATTCAGTTTCCTCTAAATATCAAATTGTCAAACCATTTTTGAATCCAAAATTTGCTCTAAATATAAATGTTAAATCCATATTGTGATTCAGATTAATTTAGTTTTTTGTTTTTTAGGTTCTGGATCTGTATTCTAAAATATAATTGCACATTTAAAATGTAATCCAGATTTCCCTTGCTTCAAATATATGGATTTGACACCAAGATTGTGATCTGGATTTAGATTATGATCCTCATTCTAAAATACAGATTCTGATTCTGATTCTGTTTGCACTGAATATCAAATTGTAGAACCAGTTTTAAATTCAGATTTAGTTTTGAATATTAATTATAAATCCACACTCTGATTCAGATCTGTTTTGTTCAGATTTATGTTCTGGATCTGTATTCTAAAATATATTTGCACATTTAAAATGCTGTCTACGTTTCCCTTATACATGGATTCAATGCCAAGGTCGTGATCTGAATTTCGATTATGAACCATTTTTCTAAATACAGATTATGATCCAGATTCTGTTTGAATATCAAATTGTAAAACTAGTTCTGAATCAAAATTTTACTCTGAATATAAATTCTAAATCCACATTGTGATTTAGATTTATTTTGTTCAGATTTGGGTTCTGAGTCTATATTCTAAAGTATAATTACACAACCAAAATGCAATTCATATCCATATTCTAAATTCAGATTATGATTCAGATTCTGTTTGCTCTGCATATCGAATTTTGAAATCAGTTTTGAATCCAAATGTTGCTCTTAATATAAGTTCTAAATCAAGATTGTGATCTAAATTGTAGATTCAGATTGGGGACTAAATTCTTATTCCAGATTGTGATCCAAATTTCTTTTCGTTTACACTTTAAATGCAGAGTGCTTCTATTTCCACCTATTTGGAGCTACTACAGATTCCTATCTAGATAGATGCTCCAGATCAAGATGCCAGTTTCTTTACTCCACATCTGCGTAGTCAATACTTTCGGTTAGACCTAGAAATTGTGGGTGCTTCTGTATAGATATTGATAGTGGAACACCAATCTACTCTACCTGGGATTTTTTTTTATTAGAGATGGGGATGAGTACCAAAAAATACATTGGTAGATTCAGGATGGTTGCATACGGACACTATACACGGTGACTTTCAGTCCAGGATTGCAACAGCGCTCAACTCCCTGCTTGGAGAGGATTATGGGGCTTATACACAGATGTGTTTTTGTGTTCAAACAGCTAGACATAGTGCATCTGATGGAAAGGAACAGAACACAGGGGATGTGATGCAAAGGCCAAGGAGACATCCCTCTGTAGTTTGTGTACATAGTCTAACAGTAAAAAAATAAAAGTGCAAATAGAACTCCGTTGCTATGTCAGTCCTCAGCTGATTATGTGTCAAACACTCCAGCAGTCAATGCACATCCCTAATCTTTACTTCAGCGCAGCACATCAAAACTCTACAAATCTCTTTTACTCTCGTTTCCAGCCATGAATTCCTCCTGTAACATCCACTCTGAGTTCCAGTGCGGAAACGGGGAATGCATAGACTACCAACTGACATGTGACGGCATTGCGCACTGCAAAGACAGATCGGATGAGAAGATGCAGTATTGCGGTAAGAACCCAATCACACAGGGTGCTGTGTTTGAGCCCTCAGGTTTTATCTCTAAACTGAATGAAGGAAGCTACTGAAGGTCTTCCTGTTCTCCTGCGACTCGGGCTAATAAGACGAGCTTAGAGCAGTCTGGCAAAATGTAATGAGTGTGAGTGATGTGACGGGCCGACTGCTGCTCTGTCTGTCTCTCCCTCTGTCTTTACTTTCTCAAGCAGAGTTTTTAATAAAGCAGTTGTTCTCCGATGGTTTTACTATCCAGGCTTTACATTGCATCATCTTTATCTTCCTTCATTTAACTGTTAAATATTTCCATAAATGTTATTGTACTGTCCTATGCCTAATCATTGCTTTATCATTCTTTAGAGAACCGTAACTGCAGACATGGCTTTAAATCATGCTATAACCAGCGCTGTGTGGCCAACCATCGATTCTGTAACGGCGTGAATGATTGCGGGGATAACTCGGATGAAGTTTACTGTAACAGTGGGTATTTTTTCTTCTTTTCACAGTAGTAAACCCATGATCAGTCCAATGTTGGTCAGCTCAGGAATCTTCTTTTATTTCTCTCATTCTGCTCAGCTCTCTAGAGAAATGCAGTCCATCAATCAATAGAACTCTTGAATTCTCGCCTTGGTTGAACATCTAAATAACAACATTAAGCTTTAATGCAGAAACACATCTATAATGTAGACAGTACAAACCACAGATCTTGGCATCGCTACGCTTCAGTGAAGGTCAATGAATGCTGTACACTTGTAAGCAATGCAGAAATCTGATGATTCTAGAAACTCTTGATTTTGTAAATGAATAAAATACTTCTCATTACAGAATAATGATTGTATCTTGTCACCCTGTAGCCAGTGAAAATTGATTGTTATCTACTCTTTGTAAGAATTAAACTCACACCTCTTTAAATAGACCAGATTTGCATTCACACTACCACTGGTTTTGAAAATGGAGTAAGATCTAATTTAGCTGTAACTGGGTTTCTCTTATTTCGTTAGCACTGATATCTTGAATATCAATGTACTTACATTATTATTATTATTTTTTTTTTTTTTATATAATTTGGAATTAATGCAAATGTAAAAGTTAATCCACTTTATGTTCGTACTACATATTAAACTTTACTAAAACAAACTCAGACTATTTTCCTAGATTATCACAATTATTACAATTCAGTTTGCTTTGATTGGCTTTAAAGTGGTTTGACTTGAAGAGTTTTAATTTGCTTTAAAGTGGTCAGACTTTAATTACAGTATTTCATTTTGCTTTAAAGTGGTCTAACTTCATTTAAAACATTTTGATTTGTTTTAAAGTTGTTTGCCTTGATTTAAACCATTTTGGTTTGATTTGGATTCATTTAAGATATTTTGATTTGCTTTAAAGCTGTCTGACATTGTTTAAATCATTGTGATTTGCTTTGAAGTGGTCTGGCTTCCTTAAAGGTGTTTT
>NW_026127490.1:0-21628 GCF_022985175.1 Labeo rohita
ACAAAATTAACCATGGATTTACTATATTAAATGTAGTAACCATGTTATATTTTATTTTTTCCAGAGACTGATTTCCATTTGTATTGCCATAGTTTTACTACATATACCATGATTAATTTTCGTAAGAGCGGCATTAAAATAGATGAATGAATACGTGGGCGTTGCCTTAAAAAATAACAATGTTGAACATTTTAGCTAATTAATCTTAGAAAGTATAATGCGTTGACTTGTGATTTGAATATTATTTAAGAATTTTGGCATAAACATGTGAATTACATACAGTGAAATGACTGTGAATTAAAAAGAACAGAATAAAGACTAAAATTTAATACAAATGAATAAATATGTTGATTCTGATTTTATTCATCAGGTCTCACACACACTGCAGCACAGACGCAGTGTGGTGAAATCACGCATGTTATTAAGCCATGGGTTTCTTAGATCGGTAGGATTAAAACTAATTTCGTTAGTTTTTAAGTTCCGTTGCGTTTGGAAAATTCTGTGCACAGTAATCATCAGAATATCTCTTCATCTGTCTCTGAAAATGTCCGGATTTAAAATCAACCTGCAGATGCTCATTTTAACAGGCTTTTATTGAAGTAGTGATTACAGCATATTGAAAAATATACATAACTGGAAGAATCGATACACTGCTTCGACAAGTGCTTCTGGTGTTAAATTCCGGTGCGATAAAGGTCCATTGCAGTTTCAGTGCAGCTTTAAAGGGCTCTACATGTTTTCAGCCAATGTATTATCTAGCAAAGCTATCAGTCATTTAAAAAAAAAAAAAAAATATATACATTTTAACAACAAATGCTTGTCTTGCAATAGCTCTGCGATGTGCATACATGATTTCAGGCATTACACAATCATGTTGTACAGGTCACACGTGACAAATGTTTCCCTCAAAAATCTTAATTTCTTTTTGACTGATGAAAGAAAGACATGAACATCATTGATGACATGGGGATGAATAAATTATCAGGAAATTTTGATTGAGCAATGAACTAAACCTTTACAAATTGTTAACATCCTGGTCACTTTCTGTGGAAAAAAGGACTAAAATCACATCATCTTGTGTAACATTTCAATTTAAAAACAAATATAATACTTTATAATGCAGAAGTTTAAATTCACTAAACTAAAAATGGTAGTAAATTAACACAGGCACACTGATTAATTGCATAATATTTTGATTACCCCGTTACTGCTATCTTAAAAATAAAAACTACACAATTGTACTCCTATCCTTTTGCGCTTTGTTTGTTTGGCACACATACATGCAGCATTGCTAATTCTCTGAAGTCTAAATCACATTTATAAGCCTCATCCATTTTTGACAGTAAAATAAAAATATTTCTATGGCATTTACAGATGGAAAATATACCTGTGCAATTTAAGTTATGCACTGAGAAAAGCAGCTCATCTCAAACACATTAAACAGTGCAAGTAGTGTCTCAGTCAGCAGCATCGCTTTAAAAATCGCTTTAGACGCTTTAAACTAGATGTGTTAACTATATCTTACTATTTATTTTAAAACTCTTAATATTATACATGTTTCATGTTTAGGGCAAATTGGGTTATGCACTTTCTGTGCAGCAGCTCACTCTGTGTCCTCTACTATTATATCAAATCATATATATATATATATATATAATGCCTCAGACCATATTGCTTATATCGAGTACAAACTCGATATACCACCCAGCCCTATAGTTATAACAATAAAATTTTATCTTTGTACAGTGATACTGATCTTTTTTTCTGATGTGTCAGCAATATGCTTGCATACAAAATGAATGGTCTTTAGGTTTTCTACATAAAAAACACATTAATGTACCCATTTGCAGAGAAGAAAACACAGAGCTGTGTCACACAGCTGGATGCCTGCAGAAGCCAGGAAAAGAGAATACAAACGGCTATGGCAAAGGGTGCAAAGGAAAATGAGAAATGTGCACAGAAATACAGCTGGTCCTAGTACTGTGCTAGACAGTACTGCACACAATCCCAGAGACACTATGCCACTCCAGGATTCAGGCCTAGAAAATGCAGTGACTGGAGAATTTGATAGTGACAATGATGAAATGAGGTTTGTCAATATTGGCATAAATGCAGTCAATGGTGACACACTGCTACAACATACGAAGGCGGTAGACACAGAGAATATGGACAAAGAATCTTCCGGTAGCAACATAGATGAAGTATGTTTTGAGAATACTGCCAACGTTAATATGCCCACTGACAATTTAGCTGAGGAGTTAAAGAAGTGGATAATTGGCTATAACATCAAGCACAATGCTGCAGACGCACTGCTTAAAATTCTCAGGGATCAAGGGCATAAACACCTGCCATTCACTGCTAAAACATTGTTAAAAACTGATCCTGTTGAAAGCCAAATGGCATCTGGAGTGGAATGTGTTAAATTTGGAGTGACAGAACAATTAATCATGTGCTTGAATCGGTATCCCTACAACTATGCAAGAGACATCATTGAGCTTGAGATTTCCCTTAATGTAGATGGACTGCCACTCTTTAAGAGCACTGGTAAATCTTTCTGGCCTGTACTCTGCACTGTACATCTAAAACCAGCAAGCACATTTCCTTTGGCCATTGCCCTTACTGAGGCCAAACCCAAATCATTGGACTTCATTAAAGTCATAGCAGATGAACTGAACATGATTCTAATGAATGGGTTCTCATGGGGAGAAACAACAGTCAGTGTGAGATTGAGATGTATTACATGTGATGCACCAGCAAAAGCCATGCTGAAATGCATCAAACAATTCTCGGGTTACTATGGCTGTGACAAGTGCACCCAAAAAGGCAACTGGGAGGGGCGCATGACGTATCAACAAGTGCATGACCTTATTTTGAGGGATGATGTCTCATTCAGAGAGCAACACCAACCAGAACACCATCAGGAAAATACTGTATCCCCTTTCAGCGATCTCCAAATTGACATGGTCAAGTCTTTTCCTGCTGACTACATGCACCAGTGCTGCCTGGGAGTGATGAGAAAAATGCTCCTACTATGGTCACGGGGCAAGTCAGGGTATCGTATATCACCAGCTCAGCTGAGGGAGGTCAATCAGAGGCTAAGAAATTTTACCCCATATATTTGCCAGGAAACCACGCAGTTTGGATGAAGTGGAGAGGTGGAAGGCTACTGAATTCAGACAGTTCATGCTCTACACAGGCAAAGTTGTTTTGCGGGGAGTTCTACCAGAAACACTGTACAGTCATTTCATGGCCTTTAGTGTGGCTATGTGTATACTAGTGTCTCCACATTTAACACAAACCTACAACATGTATGCCCATGAACTCCTCACATATTTTGTTGAACAAGGCCGGCACATATATGGCAAAGAATTTTTAGTGTACAATGTGCACTCACTGCTTCACCTCACTGCTGATGCCACCACATATGGATCATTAGACAGGTGCAGTGCCTTTGCTTTTGAAAGCTACCTGCACCAGCTGAAAAAGATGGTTAGATCAGGAAACCATGTTCTAATCCAAGCAGCAAAACGGCTCCAAGAACGTTCACAGATTCCAATAGAAACAATTGAAGAGAGACCAATTCAAATGAAACATCCTAACAATGTTTACATTGTTAGCCCAACATCCTGCTGTGAAGTTCTAGAGAGGACCAACTCTGGAAAGCTCTTATGTAGAGTGTTCTCACACTTGGCATCGTATCTTTGTGAGCCATGTGATTCAAGGATCTATGGAGCCTTTGTATGTGGTGCATCAAAGATTGAGATTCTGGACAAGACAAACTTACAAGGAAGGGCAATGATGCTTGAGGACGGGCATGGCCGCCAAGTTGTCCTTTCTCTCCTCCATGATCTCGATTAACAAAGAAAAGAAATGTGTACATAGTTAGTATTTTTTCCTCTCATTGCTTTAATGTCCTAACTTAGATTTTTTGCCCTCATTTCTAAGGAGTGTTCTTCTGTCTATAATAGGTTGGATTCTACGTAGTGGTTTTTGATGAGGAAAACTCGATTGCTGTTGCGCCTGCGTCATGGGTAGAGGAGGTGAATGGGGTAAGGGTGCACACACACACACACACACACACACACACAAGTCAATAGTTAGGAAAAAGTAAAATGTTATTAACTTTTTCTTGAAATGTTTTAGGTTCTAATTTGCTACTGGCCCCGTAAAAATGCGGATGCAATGGCAAAGGCTTTTCACAGGCCAGATAAGGAGCTCTGGAAACAATATAAAATAAGAATACTCTCAGAGACTGGTGAGAAACTCAATAAAGATATATTCATATGGAGGTACACTGCCTTTACATACTTAAAAATTATTGCCAAAATTATAAAACATAAATTTACTGTGTCCTTAGACAACTACAAGACAGCTAGAGAGAGAGACAAAAAAGCTGTCGAAACATCTAATGTGGACAGTGAGGACGAAGTGGAAAAAATGCGGAAGAAAAAAGTCCCAGCTAGATACTGGACAGATAGTGAAGGTAAACGTGACTGCTTTTTCATGCATTACTTTACTATTAATAGAAATGTTCAAATGTCAGATGTCAAATACCATGCATGATTACAGAGATAGCTACAAAAAGTATTGTGACATCCCTAATATATGTATATATATATATATATACATACACACACAGTAGTCAACATTTAAAGTGGATCAAAACCTTTAATCAAAATTGTCCTAAAACCAAAACAATACCCCTTTTTGGCTTAGGACTACTTTGATTAACTTTTTTGATCCACTTTAAATGTTAACTACTGTATATATATATGTATGCATATGTGTTTAATTTTATATGTGTTTATATATATGTATACACTGTCGCCCAGAAGTTTGGGATCAGTAAGTTTTAATCTTTTTTAAAGAAGTTTCTTATGCTCATCAAGGTTGTTCATTTGGTCAATAATTCTGAAAAAAAAAATTAATATTGTGAAATATTATTACGATGTAAAACAATGTTTTTCTGTGTTAATATACATTACAATTTTATTTATCTGTAAATAAAGTTGAATTTTCAGAATCATTACTCCAGTCTTCGGTGTCACATGATCCTTCAAAAATCATTCTAAAATGCTGATTTATTATTAATGTTGAAAACAGCTGTGCTGCTTAATATTTTTTGGAACCTGTGATCCCTTTTTCAGGATTCTTTGATCAGTAAAAGGTTAAAAAGAACAGCATTTATTTAAAATAGAAAGGTTTTCTAACAAAATACAGTACAGTTCAGAAGTTTGGGGTCTGTAAATTTTATTCTTACTCTTTTTTTTGAAAGAAATGAATGCTTTTATTCACCAAGGATGTGTTAAATTAATAAAAAGTGATGGCATAGATTTACATTGTTGTACATAAATGTTGTTCTTTTTAACTTTTTCTTCATCAAAGAATCCTGAAAAAAAGAATCACATGTTCCAAAAAATATATTTGGCAGCTGTTTCCAACATTGATAATTCTAATAATAAATCAGCATATTAGAATGATGATGTGACACTTAAGACTGGAGTAACAGCATAAGTCTAGTGAAACTATCTACACTGTATAATGAATAAATCTCTTACCACACACTGCACACGTCTAAGGCACAGCTCCGGCACGGTAACTGGAGATGACCACCAGTCTGTTTACACCATGCAGCTCCGCATGTGTTTCAACCCTCTATACAGTACGGCGCAGCTCCGACACGGAAACCGGAGTAGATCGCGTCCACTTATGTCAACGCTTGTGTTTACACCAGCCACTCTGCATCTTGCTGAAGCATCCCAGAAGCGGTTATCCATGCTATATCACTAAAGTTAGGCTAATCCCCCACCTCGTCCCTACCCACCAGCCAACAATTAGAATTTCTGTAGGAAGGATTTATTTTAATGATTTAATGATATTTTAATGATATTCATTGTGACATCATAGCATCAGGAAAACAAACGCTGTAGTCCAAAGGAGTGGTTCATTGTAGTTCTTGAAAAGGGATTTTTTAAAAAAAAAAAAAAAAAACATCTACCTTTGGAGTGGACTTTGAGATTTGTAACTTTGTAATGTTTTTTTTATGCCCAAACATATACACCACACACTGACTAAAATCCAAAAATGGAAAAAGCATAATAGGACCCCTTTAAATATATTTAAATAAAAAACATTATTTTTTTTTTCTGATTTTTCAAATAAATGCATCTTTGTTGAGCATAAGAGGCTTTAAAAAACAATTACAAATCCTACTGATCCCAAACTTTTGAGCAGCATTGTACAAAAACACACAAACACACACTGTCTTATCCTGAATTAACAGGAGAAGATGAGGTGCCACCGAAACAAAGAAAAAAACATCCATGTCTTCTCAAAACCCACCACCAAGTCTCCCTAAGCCTCCAAGTTGTAAGTAACAGATTTAACTTTTGGTGTAATTTCTTGTGTTGTATTGATTTGATGATGGTGTGAGGGCTCAACACTAAGGATTTTTTTCTACAGTGCTTCAAGTTTTTACTTGGCCTGCCAAAATTTTCACTGGCCCCACAAAAGAAAAGTAATAAAATAATTTTTTTGTTTTTTATTGTTTGTGATAAATGTAATCTTTACAAATATGACACCAAAAACTTTGTAACGTTAATAACTTAACTCATTTAAATTGTAAATATTGTTAGGCAAGTGGACACACTAAATATGGATTTAAACCTTATTAAAGTTGTAAAAAGTAAAGGGTAATGTAAAGAGCAATTACAAATGCAAAAATTTGGTGATGTTTTCAAACGTGAAATGTTGAATATTCATTTTGGAAATTATTAGAATTGAAAAGACACAATAAATGTTAAATTAAAACCACCAGTAGGTGGAAGCAAATCATTGTTAATGAGTGAGTCATTTAGATTCAATTGATTCAGTTGAACGGATGATTCATTCAGGAGTGAAGCATTTGACTGACTTAATACACGAGTTGATTGAACTGATTCATTAGAAAATTCAGTCGGAAACAGTGTGCTGCTCAGAGATGCAAAAAATTGTCTTTATCTTTGTTTGGAGCTATTTTCGTTGGCAAAATAGAAAAAAATGGATAATATGGAGTCTAAAATGTAAGTCTCTTGATATTATTAACTTTCTGTTTATTGAACTGTTAACTGTTAAATCAATATCAGTTTGCAATCTTGCTGATATTTGGATAAAAACGGTACTCTTCATGTGATTTTTGTTAATTGTCATTTTATATAAATATATAAGACATACAGGGGCATTTTTGCCCTGATTTTAAATTTTGGGGGGATCTAAACGCATTTTAATAGACTAAATCACGCAGTTAAAGCATCCACTACAATCGTACGATGGCCCGATCGGGCTAGTGACAGTTCTGTCAGCTGGCCCGAGCATTGTTCACGCTGGCCAGTGGGACAGTCCTTGTTGTCGAGCCCTGGTGTGTCAGGTGTGGGTGTCAATTAGTGAACAGTAAAATTAGTGAAGGTGCAGTGCCAGCTGGTGTGAACATAGCTTTCCAGGCTTTGTGTGCAATACAAACAGGGGCCAGTTGCATAAACTTCTTAGACTAGTCTTAAAAACTTTTTGTCATCTTTTTGTTTTCTTTAAGACTAGTCAACTGCTTAAAGTCTGTTACAAAAGGATGGATTGGCCCAGTCCAAGTCTGAAAAGTAAGACTGATTACCTCTTGTCTAACTGCTAGTTGGTCAAACTATTTCTTAAGACACTATCTTAACATAGTGGCTAAGCTTATGCAACTGGCCTCAGATTTCTGATGAGAATCCAGGTGTCATGATCTGGGCTGTGGGGCTTCCCTCAGCCACCTGAGGTCGCTGGTTTCCCTGCACTGCACTTCCCTGATTGTACACCTGTCTTGTCATTAGCACTCATCTAAGCTCTCACCTGTTCACAATTACCTGGTCTATAAGAACTCTCATTTCCCACTACTCATGCTGGCTGCATTGTCTTCGAGTGTGTTTCTGTTCTGTTTATTTTTTGATCTTAGATTCCAGTTGTGTTGTGCCGTGTTGGCCTTTGGTTTATGTTCATTTGTGTTTTGTTTAATTAAAATCCCTTCCCTGCATTTGGACCCAGACCTCCTTTTGCCCCTGACAGAATGCAGCCAGCATGAGTAGTGGGAAATGAGAGTTCTTATAGATCAGGTAATTGTGAACAGGTGAGAGCTTAGATGAGTGCTAATGACAAGACAGGTGTACAATCAGGGAAGTGCAGTGCAGGGAAACCAGCGACCTCAGGTGGCTGAGGGAAGCCCCACAGCCCAGATCATGACAGTACCCCCTCTCAAGGGAACGGCTTCCAGACGTTCCAAAAAAAAAAAAAAAAAAAAAAGTCTGGAGGGAGGAGGAACGGTGGAAGGTGCATCAGGGGGAGGGATGGCGGGCCAGGCCCGTGCAGCGGAGGAACGTCAGTGGACACTGCCGCCAGGGGAACGTGAGCTGGCCTCGCCACCAGTGGAACGTCCGCGGTCACCGTCGCGTCAGGAACAGAGAGCGCGGTCACCGCCGCTTCCAGAACAACAAGCGCGGTCACCGCCGCGTCTGGAACAGAGATAGCGGTCACCGCCGCGTCCGGAACGGGATAGCGGTCACCGCCGCGTCCGGAACGGGATAGCGGTCACCGCCGCGTCCGGAACGGGGATAGTGGTCACTGCCGCGTCAGGAACAGAGAGAGGGGTCACCGCCGCGTCCGGAACAGAGAGGGCGGTCGCCGCCGCGTCCGGACAGGAGATAGCGGTTGCCGCCGCATCAGGAACAGAGAGCGCGGTCACCGCCGCTTCCAGAACAACAAGCGCGGTCACCGGCGCGTCCGGACAGGAGATAGCAGTCGCCGCCGCGTCAGGAACAGAGAGAGCGGTCGCCGCCGCGTCCGGACAGGAGATAGCGGTCGCCGCCGCGTCAGGAACAGAGAGAGCGGTCACCGCCGCGTCAGGAACGGAGAGAGCGGTCGCCGCCGCATCAGGAACAGAGAGAGCGGTCACCGCCGCGTCCGGAACGGGATAGCGGTCACCGCCGCGTCCGGAACGGGATAGCGGTCACCGCCGCGTCCGGAACGGGGATAGCGGTCACCGCCGCGTCCGGAACGGGGATAGCGGTCACTGCCGCGTCCGGAACAGAGAGAGGGGTCACCGCCGCGTCCGGAACAGAGAGGGCGGTCGCCGCCGCGTCCGGACAGGAGATAGCGGTCGCCGCCGCGTCAGGAACAGAGAGAGCGGTCACCGCCGCGTCAGGAACGGAGAGAGCGGTCGCCGCCGCATCAGGAACAGAGAGAGCGGTCGCCGCCGCGTCAGGAACGGAGATAGCGGTCGCCGCCGCCTGCCCGCGGAAGAGCGTCTCCGCCCCCGCCAGAAAGCAGGGCCGCATCTGCGCAGCCTCTGCCCTACAGGTGTCCATCCCCGCCAGACAGGCATAGATGAACTCGAAACGAGCGGCCGACGCCGCCTCGAAGGACATCCCCGCCGTTTCGGGAACAGAGCGGGTGGTCGCCGCCTCCCTAAAAAAAAAATTCCTCCCCGCTGGGCCCATCGGTGCTGGCTGCATTCTGTCAGGGGCAAAAGGAGGTCTGGGTCCAAATGCAGGGAAGGGATTTTAATTAAACAAAACACAAATGAACATAAACCAAAGGCCAACACGGCACAACACAACTGGAATCTAAGATCAAAAAATAAACAGAACAGAAACACACTCGAAGACAATGCAGCCAGCATGAGTAGTGGGAAATGAGAGTTCTTATAGACCAGGTAATTGTGAACAGGTGAGAGCTTAGATGAGTGCTAATGACAAGACAGGTGTACAATCAGGGAAGTGCAGTGCAGGGAAACCAGCGACCTCAGGTGGCTGAGGGAAGCCCCACAGCCCAGATCATGACACCAGGGCTCCAGACTAACATTTGAGAGTTAAGTTCCACAGATGGTGGCGCCAGGAGCAGGGGGTGGTGTGTGGGAGTATTAAAAATATAAATAATTTAATCATACGTGGTCGTTGGTGTTTTTGCCATGGCTTTTTGTGTAAGTTACAATGCTTTGCCAAAGTATGCAACCCTCCTGAACTGTAAGGTTATCCCATGCTTTCAATGTCTGTTCTCAGACAAACCACCTAATGACATCTCAGTCTCTGCCCATGCACCTGAGGAAGATGTGCCGTCTCTGCCCAACCTTTCATGTGATAATCCTTTCCATGGTATGTGCATTTAATGTTGGGTTTTTATCCATCTGTTAAGATAAATGTTTTTTTGTTTTCTTATTCAGTGAAATAAGCACCTTAACTAAACAAAAACTGTACCTCAACTTGTGTTGTCTGTTCTGTTTGAAGATTGTTACCAGGTAGGGCTGTGAATCTTTGGGTAGACATCGAATCGATTTGATTCATGATTTATAGGTTTTTGATTTGATTAAAAAACAAATTTTGCAAATTCAGAATGATTCGATTCAAGATGATTCACAGTTAAACTCAATTCGATTAACAATTCAATTCTGCATTCTTTAAGTGCATTCGCATGAATATTTAATTGTCCCCCTAAATTATTTAAATGCTTAGTCAGGGTGCAAATTACACAGTCACCTTTGTGAAGTCAGAGAATGAAGGCAAGAAACCCTACTTTTGTTAGATGTTAATTTAATGATTCTATGGCATGACATATGGCATATGTAGAAACGTATGTAAGGTAAAGTTTTTTAACTATTGCACTGAAAAAATGATTCACTGAATTTACCCTTTTTTTTAAGCCAAGTGGTCGCAAACAATTTATTTTAGCTACATTTAAATAAAAAAGTTGAAAGTCAGTCAACTAAATTTGTTTATTTAAATGTAGCTTAAATAAATTGATTGCAACCACTTACCTTAAAACTTAAAGGAAAACTTTATTTTAAGGTGTCCTTAATACAGGGTAAAAACTAGTTAAGTACTTAGTAGTAGCCATTGTACTTACATGAAACAAAATGTACTTACCATGTAACTAAGTTATGGAACAGCCTGTAATTAGAGTTTGTAATTGGGTAGATGTAATAGGCAGCTACTGTTACACATATGTAACAGACGAGCTTGTTACAAAGCTAGCTACTTATGTAAACTTAGTTTGATTTAACCCACCAGTACACAGCCTAAATACATGTAATACATTTCTAATTACATAAAATTTACAAAATTTTACACAGGCCTTAAAAAGTCTTACATTTGAGCTCTAAAATCCTGCAAATACCCTGGCTATGCAATCGTGCTTAGTGTTGCACAGTTTTAGACGTGAATATGACCCATGTATAAGTCTAAGAAAAATATGTTTAAATGTCTTAAGTTTGAGAAATATAAAATAACCATAACACTGAAATTTGTGTCAAAAACAGAAAATACCCATAATCCGCAAGAAACCAGCCATGCAGAGGGTGCAGTAAATGCAGGTAATTTTATGTTTGCACTTTTTTAAATACAGTATATTACTATCAACTTTATGCCATAGCAGTTCATCTGGCAAGACCTTCATGACTATATCTATATATACATACATATATATATATATATATATATATATATAATTTTTTTATTATTATTATTATTATTATTATTATTTTTTTTTTGAATACCACACATTAGGGTTGGGCCAATAGACGATGCCATCCTCCATCGCCGATGGCTGATAGACATCACAATGTTGAGTCAGCATTGTGATCCCCCCTTTCCCCCCGCAATCCGCCGCATCCCAAAACTGTGTTTGGAAATTGTGCGCTATTTAATTAAAATGCCCCAACCCCCCTTTTCTAGCGGCATTGTCATCGTCAATCGTGATGTTTCACGGTAGACATTGTCATGCCAATTTGGTAGATATTGCCCAACCCTACCACACATATGCTAGAACACCACCAAGCAAATATTTGAAAGTCAAAATACAATTTTTTTCCTGTGTTTATTTTTCAGGTCTCCAGCAACTAATCGAGCAGTCTGAGCAGCGGGTGCTGCTTGCAATAGAACGAATGCAATCAGACATTGCGAATTCTATTGAGCACCTAGTTCAGACGATTCAGCAGAATCGTCCTGGTCCATCATCATTCACAACACCACCACAGGAGACCATGGAGGGACCCTGCAAAACAGTGCAGGAGCTACAGGCTCTTATGTTAAAATTGGAGGGCACAGAGGAAAAAAAGAGGATGGTATGTTAAAGGGTTACTCCACCCCAAAATAAATATTTTGTCATTAGTCTCTTACCTCCATACCATTCCAAACCCGTAAAAGCTTCGTACATCTTCAGAATACAGTTTAAGATATTTTTGATGCATTCTGACAGCTCTCTGGCCCTCCCATAGACAGTAATGTAATTAACATGATCAACGTCCAGATACGTAGCAAGAAGATTGGTAAAATATTCCATGTGACATAAGGAGTTCAACCATAATTTTACAAAGTTACTAGAATACTTTTTGTACACAAAGAAAACCAAAGTAATGACTTTTTTCAACAATTTTTCTCCTCCGCATCGGAGTTTCACAGTGTATCCTTTTTTTCTGTCAGCTGCTGCACAAGGATACGTTTTCTACGTTTATTTATGCACAGAGCACAGAACAGTGTACGCTCTCCAAAATGGAGCTAGGGTGATGCGGAGGAGACAAATTGTTGAATAATAAAATAATGTAATCTCCTTCCTACATTTCTGGTCGTTTTAATTACATTACTATCTATGGGAGGGCCAGAGAGCTGTCAGAATGCATGAAATATATTTTAATTTGTGTTCTGAAGACGAACAAAGCTTTTACGGGTTTGGAACAATATGGGGGTAAGTGATTAATGATAAAATTTTCATTTTGGGGTGGAATGACCCTTTAGTATGGCATGCATTTACTATGACATCATCTTTTAAAAACCCACTGTGCTTTTTAAGATAATTTTTTGAATTGCAACACTAACACTTGCTTTTTAATATTTATCTTCATATGTTGCATAGACCCAGTTTTTGAGCTTGGTGGGAGGCAGCAGCATTGGAGATGCTGTGAGAAGAATCCTCAGAAAAGTTGCTACCAATGAGGCCTGGTCAAACTACAGTCTGAAAGGCCGAAAAGGAAAGCTGCCCTTCATGGGGACATCCCTTCACCATATTGTTTTAAGTAAGCTTTTCACAGTCTCTCTCTTCCTCTTACTTGTTCATGCAACTGTATTAAAGACAAATGATGAATCATGTCTGCTAGGGGTGTAGCGAAACACAAATTTGTATTGAACCACTGAACCATTGGTACGCATTACAAACCAAAAGATTTGTTGGACTAACCCTATTACATTTGGAAAATAAAAGCTTAAAGTGTGTGAAATATAATGTTCTCAGTGCAACTGTGCTCAACAAGGCATCCCAAACAACGTAACAGGCAACGTGAGGTCTGCCACTCCCACCCTCAAAGAAAAACACACTACTCCAGTAGAGTTGTGACTGTAAGGTCGTTCGTTAGAGTTTTCCGTCTGTTCCTCACTTTTAAATAGCTGGTAAATTCCTGTGCACAGATTGCCTTCACTTTCGAATTAGCAGCGATTCGACGTCAATTGATTCAATTGACAACAAAAAAACAGTACGACGAACTCACTTATAATAAACAGAATTATGGCGTTATTTTTTAGTCAAAAGTTATGAGCGTGTAAGACATGCTCACGAGCACATTATGTTATTTCACACGCGCAAAAATGAACCTTCAGCTGGCATGATAAAAGTACTCGCGCACAAATTCAACAACCGAGAGGTGTACAGGCAGCTGCGCGCGAGCGCCTGGCATACTCTCATAGGTTAACTCTGCTTGTACAGTGGAATCCTGCTCGCGCGCAGCGGGCTTCTGCTCGCGGAGTGCTGTTTTGTTCGCGCAGTGGATTTCTCCTCGCTCAGCTGATTTCTGCTCCCTCGAGTCTAGATGACTTTTGACAATTTGGGGGCGGAAACCAAGGAGGGCACTGACTCTCTTATGATCGGTCACTTTCATCGTAATCACACCCACAGGGACATCCTTGTACCTTGATTGACAGCTCTCATTACAGGAAGCACGGAGTCAAAGTATCTGACGGAGCGTTTTAGTCAGTGCTGCATGTGTAAAACAAAGCGTAAAGTATGGCCAGTGGTTCCCAAACTTTTCATGGCAAGTGTTTTAGCTGAACTAGTGACCATGTACAGTACCAGTCAAAAGTTTGGAAACATTACTATTTTTAATGTTTTTGAAAGAAGTCTCTTATGCTCATCTGATTTATGATCAATGTTGGAAACAGTTGTGCTGCTTAATATTTTTTTTTGGAATACTTTTTTCAGGATTCATTGATGAGTAAAACGTTAACAGCATTTATTCATAAAAACAGCATTTATTCAAAATAAAAACATTTCTAACAATATACATCGTTACCATCACCTTTTATCAATTTAACGCATCCTTGTTGAATTAAAGTACTAATTTCTTAAAAAAAAAATAGTTATTGTTCCCAAACTTTTGAACGGTAGTGTATATTGTTACAAAAGATTTCTATTCTAAATAAATACAGTTCTTTTTAACTTTTTATTCATCAAATAATCCTGAAAAAAGTATCTCAGGTTATAAAAAAAATATTAAGCAGCACAACTGTTTCCAACATTGATCATAAATCAGATGAGCATAAGAGACTTCTTTCAAAAACATTAAAAATAGTAATGTTTCCAAACTTTTGACTGGTACTGTACATGGTCACTAATTCAACTAAAACACTTGCCATGAAAAGTTTGGGAACCACTGGCCATACTTTACGCTTTGTTTTACACATGCAGCACTGACTAAAACGCTCCGTCAGATACTTTGACTCGTGCTTCCTGTAATGAGAGCTGTCAATCAAGGTACAAGGATGTCCCTGTGGGTGTGATTACGATGAAAGTGACCAATCATAAGAGAGTCAGTGCCCTCCTTGGTTTCCGCCCCCAAATTGTCAAAAGTCATCTAGACTCGAGGGAGCAGAAATCAGCTGAGCGAGGAGAAATCCACTGCGCGAGCAAAACAGTACTCCGCGAGCAGAAGCCCGCTGCGCGCGAGCAGGATTCCACTGTACAAGCAGAGTTAACCTATGAGAGTATGCCAGGCGCTCGCGCGCAGCTGCCTGTACACCTCTCGGTTGTTGAATTTGTGCGCGAGTACTTTTATCATGCCAGCTGAAGGTTCATTTTTGCGCGTGTGAAATAACATAATGTGCTCGTGAGCATGTCTTACATGCTCATAACTTTTGACTAAAAAATAACGCCGTATAGAATGTTTAATTTATTAACAAAACAAATATAAATACACCATTCTATAGGCCTAATATAAAATTACAAATAAGTTTACAATAGCTCAAGTTTAAATACACTGAAAACCAGCAAACATGGTGGAACCAAATAAATAAGAAAAACATTTTAAAAAAAGCTTCCTAGACCACAAACAACAAAAGTCAACAGGCATTCCAAAGTCTAAAATATTTTTAAAGCAGGCGCTTTTGTATATCATTTCAGAACTAAATCTTTCATCAGCTTCTTGTCTTTCTCACCTTATTTGTCAGTTCGACTCACTCTCCGCATGTGATAAATGATATCTGACTCCTGCTGCTGGTCTGAGATGCGACTGTTGTTTGGCACACTGCATTGTTCAGAGTACAAAAAATAACATACTTTATGATGTTAGTTTTAATAAAAAAATAATTTAAAAAAGTAAAAATCAAGGACATTTTTCTGGCATTTCTTTCTTTTTGCTGTTCAAAAACGTACCAAACTGTGACACCGCATTGCAAACCATAAATTTCATGAACCGCTATACCCCTAATATCTGCACACATACACTGCTGCAGTGTTTAGCTTTTTTAAAACATACTTTATTCACCGTTTTACATGGATAATCATTTTAGATTTAATATAGTGTTGTCCTTTACATTGCATAGACTTATTAGAGATTTTCACATTTATTACTGTATCTTCTTTTCTAGGTGCATGTGCCAAACAATTTCCAAAAATCACTGAAAAGGAAATTGATGCATGTATTGGGGAAACCCTTAAACATGCACCTCATCGTGCCAAGGTGGCCCTGACAGCTGTAAGTTGCTCTATTCACTGAGCTATTATTAACTCCACTAATATATGTACACTCCTGATCAAAATTTTAAGACCGTGGGAAACATTACAAGTTTTCACATTTTCCACAGTTGGATCATAACCAGGTTGTAAGTGCTGCTTCAACATGCCAAAAGAAGAAACAGGAGCAAGAGACAAAAAATAGAGAGTAGGCAATTTATTGAAAACTGCATTTAAACTCAAACAGGCTTTTCACAGCTGATCAAAAGTTTAAGACCATAGCCCCCAAAAAAAACACAACAGAACTAAAAGTGTCAAAAAAGGACTTAGTAGTGAGTAGCCCCACCATTCTTGTTAATAACTTCAAACATTCGTTTCGGCATGCTTGATGCGACTGTTTTCAGGAGGCTGGTGGGAATGTTGCTCCATGTGGTGAAGATTGCTTCACGAAGGGCATCCACAGTTTGGAACTGATGTCCGTTTTTGTAAACTTCCCTTGCCATCCATCCCCAAATGTTCTCAATGGGATTTAGATCAGGGGAACAGGCTGGATGGTCCAAAAGAGTGACGTTATTCTCCTGGAAGAAGTCCTTCGTCAAGCGGGCGTTGTGAACTGCAGCGTTGTCCTGTTGAAAGACCCAGTCATTACCGCACAGACGAGGGCCCTCAGTCAAAAGGGATGCCCGCTGCAACATGTCCACATAGCCAGCTGCCGTTTGACGCCCCTGTACAACCTAAAGCTCCATTTTCCCACTGAAGGAAAAAGCACCCCAAATCATGATGGAGCCTCCTCCACTGTGTCATGTAGAAAACATTTCCATTGGCATCTCCTTGTCATGCCAGTAATGTTGGAAGCCATCAGGACCATCCAGGTTAAATTTTTTCTCATCAGAGAATAAAACTTTCTTCCACCTTTCAGTGTCCCATGTTTGGTGCTCCCTTGCAAATTCCAAACGGGCAAGTTTGTGGCATGGGAGGAGACGTGGCCTTTGAAGACATTTTTTGTTCTTGAAGCCCTTCTCTCGCAGTTGCCGTCTTATGGTTATTGGGCTGCAGTCAGCATCAGTAAGGGCCTTAATTTGGGTTGAGGATCGGCCTGTGTCTGCACGGACAGCCCGTAGAATCCTCCGGCTCAGGGCAGGTGAAATTTTTTTGGGTCTACCACTTGACTTTTTTGTCCCATAACTCTCAGGATCTTTTAAGAAATGTAAAATGACTGTCTTACTGCGTCCAAGCTCGGAAGCGATGGCACGTTGTGTGAGACCTTGGTTATGCAGCTCAACAATCCTGCCACGTTCAAAGACAAAAAGCCTTTTTGCCTTTGCCATCAGGAGGTCATGACAGTGTGACTGCCTGAAGGACAATGACATGAAAGCCATATTTTTGTGCAGATTTAAACTTTTTAAGGCTATGGTCTTAAACTTTTGATCAGCTGTGAAAAGCCTGTTTGAATTTAAATGCAGTTTTCAATGAATTGCCTACTGTCTATTTTTTTGTCTCTTGCGCCTGTTTCTTCTTTTGGCATGTTGAAGCAGTACCTACAACCTGGTTGCGATCCAACTGCGCAAAATGCGAAAAATTGTGATGTTTCCCCTGGTCTTAAGTTTTTGTTCAGGAGTGTATATATATATATATATATATATATATATTTTTTTTTTTTTTTTCCATATTTTCTTTAGAACAGTGGTTCTCAATAACCACTCAATATAAATTAATGTGAAAATACAATGCGCTGGTTTCACACAGACAGAATTTAGGTTAAGCCACACTGGGAAAAAAAAAATACTTTTACGGAAAATAACTGATTTTTTTTCAGATTGTTTTCTTTTATTTTGAATTGCAGTAAAAACTGTAAAATTATATCTAAATTAACTACTTGACTGTTATTTTAGGTATTGAAATACAGTAAGTCAATTTAATTATTATGTAAGTTTTTTAGCACAGTGCAGTGTTAATGGTCAAACTGTGTATTTACAATGTTAAAGTGGTTGACAACAAAAAGTATTTTTACAGAGCTGTAGCTAACTAGGCCTACTATACTACAGTATTTTAATGCTGGTTGTTATGGTGGTATTTGCAGAGAAATATTTTCTGAAGTGGTACTTGAGATAAAAAGTTTGAGAACCACTGCTCTAGAATAACAAAATTATCTATATTTCTGCATAAGCCTACATAAAACATCATTAGATTTTCATGGTCCTGAAGGTAGACAAAGAGAATACAACCAAGGAGACAAAATATGTACTTTCTCATTATTTATTGGGAAAAATAATCCAGTATTACATATATGGCAATAGTATGTGAATCTTTGCTTTCAGTGTCTGATGTGACCCTCTTTTGCAGCAATAACTGCAGCTAATGCTTTCTTTTATCTTCTGATCAGTGCTGCACAACAAATTTTGGCCCATTCCTAATATAGAACATTCAACTCTGTGATGTTGGTGGGTTTCCTCCTATGAACTGCTCACTTTACAGCATTTCCATTGGGCAGACACTGATGCCTGTTAGTCATTCCATTGATTAGAAACACCTCTGAACAGATGGACTCTAATTTCACCGTCATATTAACTGCTAATCCTAGAGATTCATATACTTTTGCCACTCACAGATGTAATGTTGGATAAATTCCCGGAATAAATAAATGAGAAAGTATATATTTTCATCTTATTTGTTTGATTGGATTCACTTTGTCAACTTTCAGTACTATTTTGTTTTACTTATCCAGAAACATTGAAAATTTTAAAGGGGTTACAGTTTTTTAAGCACCACTGTATACACCTGAAAGTAATTAAAAGCAAAAAAAAAAAAAAAAAGTGAAGTGATTTGTAAATATTGTTATTTATGCTTTGTTTCAGGCAGCAGGGGAACAGCTTGGGACATCTCTTGAAGATAGAGACAGTGACTGATACATGCGCGCACACACACAAACACCATACACACACACTGTATATAGTATGTTAACATAGTATAATTAACATAAATATCTTTGTTGTTACAGTATCCCAATGTTTTGATAAATGCTTTGTAAGTTTTCATGGCAATAAAGCCAGTTTGAATTAAACTGATTTGATTGAGCTCTCTCTGCCCCCTCTCTGCCCCCTCTCTCCCCTTATGCCTCATTAGGTTCTGCAGACAAAGTACCAGTGTGAAAGAAGTGCTGCAGTAACATTGTAGATTGAGCCCCTAAAGTTTCCTGTAATGTTACTAAAGGTTCTGAAAACATTCAGTAAATGTGATGGAAGGACCTAAATAGAACCAGAAAATAACATTATAGGTTGGTATCCTGAAGGTTTTGAAAATGTTGTGGGAATGTAGCGTAGAGACCTATAGGGAATATCCTATAGTAGTGGTCCCCTAAAAGTCCAGAGAACATCCTGAATGTTCTGTGAAGGTCCCCCAAATAACGTCGCCCAAAACTTTAAAGAACTCCACATCATGTCCTTCTCAAAACATTCTGGGAACGTTACTAGGCAACGTCCTTGACACCAGTGTGCACGTTTTGAGAACGGTCTGGGAACGTCAAATTTCCTAATAAATTATGGTCTCCTAAACGTTCTGAAAACGTCCTGAATGTTCTGTAAAGGTCCCGCAAATAACGTCCCCAACCCTTTAAAGAACTCCACATCATGACCTTCTTAGAACATTCTGGGAACGTTACTAGGCAACGTCCTTGACACCAGTGTGCACGTTTTGAGAACGGTCTGGGAACGTCAAATTTCCTAATAAATTATGGTCTCCTAAACGTTCTGAAAACGTCCTGAATGTTCTGTAAAGGTCCCGCAAATAACGTCCCCAACCCTTTAAAGAACTCCACATCATGACCTTCTTAGAACATTCTGGGAACGTTACTAGGCAACGTCCTTAACACCAGTGGGGATGTTCTGAGAACGTTGTGGGAACGTCAACTTTCCAAGTAAAATATGGTCCCCTAAATGTTCCAAGAACATCCTGAATGTTGTGAAGGTCCCCTAAATAACGTCCCCCAACCCTTTAAAGAACTCCACATCATGACCTTCTTTGAACGTTCTGGGAACGTTACTAGGCAACGTCCTTAACACCAGTGGGGATGTTCTGAGAATGTTGTGGGAACGTCAACTTTCCAAGTAAAATATGGTCCCCTAAACGTTCCAAGAACATCCTGAATGTTGTGAAGGTCCCCTAAATAACGTCCCCCAACCCTTTAAAGAACTCCACATCATGACCTTCTTAGAACGTTCTGGGAACGTTACTAGGCAACATCCTTAACACCAGTGGGGATGTTCTGAGAAAGTTGAGGGAACGTCAACTTTTCAAGTAAAATATGGTCCCCTAAACGTTCCAAGAACGTCCTGAATGTCATGAAGGTCCCCTAAATTACGTCCCCCAACCCTTTAAAGAACTCCACATCATGACCTTCTTAGAACGTTCTGGGAACGTTACTAGGCAACGTCCTTAACACCAGTGGGGATGTTCTGAGAACGTTGTGGGAACGTCAACTTTCCAAGTAAAATATGGTCCCCTAAACATTCCAAGAACGTCCTGAATGTTGTGAAGGTCCAATAAATAACGTCACATTAAAATCTAAAATTACTCTTTATAGCACTACCACAAACACCAAATTAAAAACGAAAATATATAATAAAGAAAATAAAATAAATTAATTAATGCTAAAAAAAAAAAAAAAAAAAAAAAAAAATTAACTGGTAAGAGGAATACACATTAACTCATTTAAGCTTAGTAATTAATTAGGACTGTACTAGCTTACATTTGATTTACCCATTACAATAGTCCCTTTACAATAACTGCTATCATGAAAATACACTTAGCTGTAGGTTTAAAATTCTACATGAGACACATTTAAATGTCCAACAACAAATACTTTATCAAAATACAGTAGTCAACATTTGAAGTGGATCTAAAAAAGTTCATCAAAGTTGTCCTAAGACAAGAACAGGTATTATTTTGGTTTTAGGACAATGTTGATGAAAGGTTTTGATCCACTTCAAATGTTGACTACTGTATATATTTTACTCAAAATGATGCCGCTCCGTCAGTTTAACACGCAGCAGAGCTCTTTCACTTGCATAAGCCCTGCCCGCTCCTGACAGCAAAATGGATATATTTGCATGACTTTCTAACATTTACAGATGAAGAACATAACTGTAACTGCACTGTGGAAAACACAACATCTCAAATGCACTGAACAGCACAAATTTATTTGCTGTTTGCCTTGGTGGATCGATTTGATCCATAATCAACACTAAGGGCTGCATAAGAATAAGTGTGTACATTGCACATCAAATTATGTGTCATTGGTGTGGTGTCTAATAAGCACACAAAGAAGATCAAGTCAAATAGTCTTTGAAAATTTCACAAGAAGAGTAAATCTACAGATGGGTGGACAGATGACACATGTAATCCACAGTAGACATATATAAATACTGGACCAAGACACAAGTTTACCAAATAAGGCTTATTTCAGTTAGTCTGACTTATTGTCACTTGATTTGTTTCAGAAAGCAAATTTACCATAGCTGAAGCTCAGTCATTCTGTCAACTTACGTTAGGAAACTAAACTGGTCCAGAGCAGGCTAACTGTCAGGCTAAGCTAAGTTCCTCTAACACACTGATATTACCACCACTGACTCTCACATACAAT